>NW_006399839.1:5010153-5023508 GCF_000299155.1 Elephantulus edwardii | reverse complement strand
TATAGACCTCTTCCAGTCAGTTGGCCAAGTGGTTGTTCTCCAGATTTCTTGGCACAACTTGGTGAGCACATCCACGGCAGCATCTGTTAGCTGAAATATGTCAATTGGTATACCATCTATTCTGGGGGCCTTATTTTCTGCTATATCCTTCAGAGAAGCTTGAACTTCTGCCTCCATCACCATAGGCTCTGGCTTAAATCTATTTCATTAAATTCTTCTGTATCTGCCAATTCCTTTCGATACAATGACTCAGCTTATTCCTTCCACCTTCTTTTGATACCTCCTGGATCATTTAACATTCTGCCTAAAGCATCCTTGATTGTAGCAACTCGAAGTTTGAATTTGTTCTTCAGTTCTTTGAGCCTAAGAAATGCTGAGCGAGTTCGGCCTTTTTGATTTTCCGACTCTAGCTCCTCGCACATTTCATTGTAGTATTTTGCTTTGTCATTCCGTGCTGCCTTGGTTATATTTATTACATCTGTGGAGACCCTGGGATGTGCAAATTGTGACTATGCCTGGCTGCTAGCTGGAAGGTGAGAGATTTCAATCCACTCAGAGGCATCTTGGAAGAGAGGCCCGGCAAGCTACTTTTTAAAAGATTGCCACCAAAAACCCTTGGTTTCGTCTTGATACACATGAGGTCACCATGAGTTGGAATTGATGGCCAGTGACTTTTTAAAAAATTATTTGTTGAGAATTTCTTTTCCTGGGCTCTCTCTGCACTAGTCCTACAGTTGAGCAAACTGACTACCGCTCTGTGTCACAGTTATCTCTTCTAAAAAATGGAAGTTAAAAAGCACTAAGCCTAATTGGGTAAGGGGAAAACAAAACAAAACAAACCCTAAAATCCTTACAGTTTCTTAGTAGCTGCCATGGAAGGGTGGTATCATATCATTAGACTTGAAACAAATTTAATTCTCAAAGTTATTCAGTGACATAGGTCTTATTATGTGCTAATTAGAAAGTGAAGGAGCTGTGGTAGCCTAGAGGTAAGAAACTGCACTGCAATCTCAAATGCACATGGTTCGAATCCACCACCTGCTCCATGGGAGAAAGATGGGCAGTGTCCTCCTGTTTGAGTAATTCCCTCTGAAAACCTGATGGAGGGTCAGGTATGGGTCGGTTCCTATTTGATGGCACACAACAACAACATAGATAGATATCTGTTTATCTCTCTCTCTCTCCCTCTCTCTCTCTCTGTCTATCTTTACATCCATCCATCCATCCATCCATCCATCCATCCATCCATCCATCCATCCATCCATCTATCATCTATCTAACTATTGAGAGAGAATGAGAGCACAAACAGTAATTAGAAAGGTCTGGAGCAGGGCAGTGGACAGCTGAAGTTGAAATAACTAGATGAAACTCTCATAGCCACCAAGAGGTAGAACTGAGATTGGAACTCAGGGGCTTTTGAATTCCACAACCTTTGTGTCTAGCTTCTGTTGCCTGTCCCTCCTTTTGCCAAGGTGACCTCCCGCCACTTGGCCTTGGGCGAGTGAGTACTGATGTTCTGCCAGGAGCAGACACGGTGACAAAGTTCTAGTTCCTTCACAGAACACTTTTTGCCTCAAAGAAGAGGCGAGAGAGGAAGGGAATGCTGGCTCATTTGGAATTCCGAGTTCATTATCCTCGTACTTAGAGCCTGTCGAGATGACAAATGAAACGTGAAAAATGTCGTCAATCATCCACATGTTCGGCCTCAGCGATGCCAGAACTGGTGTACTTCAGAAACATCTGGATAGCTACAAAGGGGGCAGAGTCCAGCTTTCATTTTATTAATGACAAAGGGGAGAGGGGGCCTTCCTGAGGGAGCCGGAGGAGATATCGTGGGTGGAGCAGGATCTAAGGTCACATAGATACCCGCTGGCTGATCTAAGCTCTCATCTACTGCCCTGCTCCAGTGTTGCCAAAATTGCTTGACAGGCGTGCTGGCCCCTCAGAGTCCCATGTTGAGTGTTTAACAAGTGGTCGGAGAGCAGGGGCTCTCAGATGCTAGGAGCCTGCGCTGGGGTGTGATGGAACCATCATCTGCAGAACCTGCAGCCTGCTAAGCGTCACACAGTCATTGCTGGAGTGGAGCTGGGGCGGAGCCCTCTGTCACTTGCCCACTTCTTTGATGCCAGAATAAGAACAGCAGTTGTTCACTGGGCATGAAATGTACTCCATTCTAGGCATCTTTAACATTGGGAAAAGGAGGAGAGGTGGATTCTGAGCTCCACAGTTGCATCAGGGTGTTAAATTGCTGCAGGGCTGGGTCAAGGTCAGCTAGGTAGCCTGGCTTCCAGAACTCTGTAAGGACAGGTTGTCCCTCTCCCCACACTGCCCACTGTGCCTCTCAGGTCTGACATCTCCTCTCAGCCCCAATTCCATGTTTCCTGAACTTCACTCTTTGCCCTTCAGTCATCTGAATCTTTTATGGTATCCATACACCACCTCTTCAATTACGATAGTTTTCCTTCACCTAGAAGTGAAAACAACAATCAGGTATTACGTCAACCTCTTTCTAAGCAACACGATTCATTTGGGTTGGCTCTTCATGTTGTCCTAATGCATCATTGGAATTAATGTAGAATTACTGAGACAAGACTGGGTGCCCATGTAAAGTCATCCATGCGCCACATTGCATCGATACTTCCAGGCCACATGGCACAAATGATCTGTGAAATCTGTGTCAGACATGCTGTCAAAATGGAGAGGCCCAGTGACCAAGAGAGTTCCAAGTGGTGGTTCCCTGGCGGATGCTGAAGACAAAAGAGTTTCCCAGATAGTTTTGACTTGGGCATTGTCCGACTTCCATGGTGTGGTATTGTTGTTAGATGCCATCAAGTCAAGTATGACTCATTGGGACCCTGTGAACAGCAGACCAGAACCCTGCCCCATCCTCCCCCGTCCTCATCTTCTGTGACACACTAGAATCCATTGCTGAAGTCACCATGTCAATCCATCTCATCTAGAGGTCTTCCTCTCCTTCGCTGATCCTCCATCTTTCCAAGCACCATGTCCCTTTCCAAGGAGCAGCCATGCCGAGGCTTCATATGCAAATCACATGGCTAAGATTTTTCCTGATGGTGGTCTCTGTTTTGATTGATGTTCCCCTTGGTGGACTGGTGGTCGTGGCTATGGGAAGAGAACTCCAAGTCAAGATACTCTCATGCATCAGCTCAAATCCTCACAGTTTCCAGGCCGACATTATATTCAGTTTTTACAGGTGACAATTTGGGCAAGACGGGACAGCCAGCAGGTGGAGGAACCGCATTTAGCCCAACTCTAAGTTCAAACCCTGAACAGTCCTACTGCTTCCACCTGGCCACGCTCCTGATGCCACCTCCTACTTGATATCGTCATTTCCAGGAGAAGTCACCGACTGGGATAGTCAGCAGACCAAATCTTAGCCACTCCACTGTCATTTAGTCAATTCTGAGTCACAGAAGCCTTGTAGGACAGGGTAGGATGGTCCATAGGGGTTTTTTTCAACGCTAGGAATCTTTAAGGAAGTAGATAGCCTCAATCCCAGGGAGAGAGAGTGGTGGCTTTGAACCAGCAGCCTTTTGTTTGTCAACCAATTTCTTTAGCCATTGTGCCACCAGGGCTCCTTGCACTCAGCAGACACATTTTGTATTAGTGGATGGAGACTGTAGATGTTGGAATCACCTCAGAGACAGGAGGAGGGGTCTCACACAGGCTCTACAGGAAGAAGAGGAGGAATGCCAAGGAAGGGTCAAGTTAAGGCACTTGACTGCTGGCTGACAGGTTAGATGTTAAAGTCTATCCAGAGGTGCTTGAAGGAAAGGCCTGGAGATCTGCTTCCCCCAAGCCTCTAGTCATTGAAAACTCCTGTGGAGAATGGTTCTGTTCTTGAGCACATGGGGTCCCTGTGAGTCTCCGTTGACTTGACAACTGATTGCAGTGTCTGTATCTAACATCAACCAACCAACCAACCAACGAACCAATTTAGGAGAACTGCGTGGATCCTGGCATTTGTTCTGGAAAATCTAAACTGTACCTCAAGAGAGTATATGAAATTCTGATGGTCAGGAAATTGAGGCTCCAAAAAGTCAAATGGTTTACTTTCACAAGACAAACAATCTTATTACAAGATGGGAAGAAGACATGAAGATACTTGACCACAGAAGATGTTTGGATGGTAAACAAACAAATGAAGAAATGCCCCAAATCAACAACTGTTAGAAAGATGCACATCAAAACAAGGAGCTGTCATTTCACCTCGAAACAATACAAAGTTCAGTAAGAGAGCAAGCAACAAATGCTGGAGACGGTGTGGAGAGATTGGAACTCTCGTACAATGCTGAGGGGAGTGTGAAAAGGTATAACCACTTTGCAGAGTTGTTTTGTGTGTCCTTAAAAAGTTTGATGCAAAATACCATTTGATCCAGTAAGCCCACTGCTAGGTGTATATTCCCAAAACGGTAAGAGTGACGGCATGAAGAGATACACACATACCCACAATCACTGCAGCATTCTTTATAGTAGCAAAGAAAATAAAGCTACCCAAGTGTCCATCAATGGATGAATGGCTGAACAAACTATGGTACAAGTACCCAATGGAGTAGTATGCAACACTTAAAAATGATGCAAAATTAATGAACTACTGTGTAACACAGATGCATCTGGAAGACGTTTTGCTAAGTGAAATAAGTTAGTAAAAATGTCAAGTATCTTGACCAAAATTTTACAGCATAGAAGTAGTGAGCCCGGGATTGTAACCTAACGAGAGCCATACCCTATTGTTATGAAGTTGGTTTTGATGACCACCAACACAAGACAAAGCAAAACAATTCCATAGGCTTTCTTAAGGCTGTAATCTTTGCAGGAACACACTGCCTTGTCTTACTTCTATGGAGTGGCTGGTAGGTTCAAACCACCGACTTTTCAGTTAGCATTCTGAACACTTAACCACTCTGCTGATTGGAGCACCTTTGGAATATCCAGGTAGTGCTTTTTCCTGTCCCATGAGTAGACTGTGTCATTCACTGGATAAGCATTTATTCAACAGCTGCTCTATCTAGCATTTAGAGACCACATTGGGGATTTCAGATGTGAGCTCTGGACCTGAATCTTGGAATATTCTGGAAACTCCACATCTTCTCCCTCCTACTTGAGCATCAATGGGGGGCCCTGTGGTTTTTGTTAACAATGTCCAATACTTGTATTGCTGATGCAGACACAACCTCACCATCTTGTTCCTTATATAGAATCAATTCCCTCAGTGATGGTTGTTTAATGAAGAAATATGAGGATATTTCAAGACACAGAATTGAGTAGAGAGAGCCCAAATTCCCAGAAGCTGAGGCGACTCGATTCCAGGGCTGGGCTGACGTATTTTCAGCCAAGCTGCCAAAAGCCATTGTCTCTGACCAACATCAACATCGTCTCCTGCAAGGCTCACATTACTACTAAATTTTAGATCACAAGTTCTAGGCAGCCAGCTGCATGTCTGAGCTGCTGCATTGGGCAGGAGGAGCTGACCAGTCCCTTGGAGTGACCCTTTCTAAGTAGGTTTCAGACCCTCCACGATCGTCTTGAGGAACTGTGCTGAATAAAAAGAAAACCAACCCCTGGGATTGTGATGTAAGACTGCTGCCTTGTAAATGAAGTTCAAGGTGTCACTTCCACGAGGTGCTGCTTTGCCCAGCACAACAGGAGAATCTGGATCCATTCCTGAGCCTGAGCGTGTGGGGCAATTCATTATCGTGACAGCTCCCGCTGCAGGCCTGGACACAGAGGCACCTTGGGCACACCATCCGCCTGACATTTGGCGCCTCTGCCAAGCTCCTAACAATAGTGCATGATCATACTTGCTATGCCTTTCTTCTTAATTTGTTAGGGAGCCTGTGGGCTGGAGAGGAATGGAACTTTGAAAATTGATTGTTGTTTGGAATTGTCTTAACACGCAGGGCTCGGGTTCAGGCATCTGTCTTTATTTTTCTGTTCAGAACTTTTTACTGTGATTTTTAGATGGGAGTTAACTGACCTTTACTAAAAGAGTTTACTGAAAATCAGTTTTCCATCCAGCAGTTAATGTTTTGTGTCATGATCTGGGATTCCATTTCCACAGCAGCACTTTTCCTGTTTCCTCCCTAGAGTTCTCATTTTCATTTATCCTTTGTTCCTGCCCCTTCCTTCCTTCTGAATGTTTGGAAACAGATGGTGCCTTTTTGGTCTCCTGTTCTAAGTAGTCTGTTCTTAGGAGCTATTACAGGTTCATTTACCTGCCTGCCTGTCCTTTGACTCAGGAGCTCTGCTGGTGCAGTCTGCAGGGAGTTGTGTTGCTCTCTGCCTCTCTGGGAGTTTGAATCTACCAGCAGGTCCAAGAAGGACACTTTCCTCCTGTGCACTTTACATTCTTGGAAACCCAGTGGAGGGTCAGCAAGGAGTCAGCTCCAGCTAGAGGGCAATGATACTGAAAGGGAACTGTTGGACTGGGTTCAGTTCAAGGTTTGATGGGAATCTAAGGGTCAGTCTTGGGGAACCTGTCAGACCAGTAAGTCTGGTCTTCTGTTTTATGACTTTGACTTTTGTGTGACATCTTTTTTCTTCCACTTTCCCAGGAGCTGCAGTTGAGAGTGCCATCTGAATGGTTGGTGGTGCAAGCTGGGCACTATCTAGTTCCTCTGATCTCAGGGCACTGGAGGACGGGAGCCATTGTTTCTAATGTGCCTCATAGTTGGATGTGCTTTGGTTCCCTAGTGTTTGGGAGGAAGCTTAGCTTGCTTTGTATTTTCTACCTGGCACTTGAAGCATTTAAGTTTGAGGTCCCTTCTTCCAGGAAATGAGATAGTTGGGTGGACAGACAGATAGATGGATGGGTGGGTGGATGGATGGATGGATGGATGGATGGATGGATGGATGGATGAATGGATTGCTGGATGCTGTCAAGTTGCTCTGACTGGTGGTGGCCATATGTACAGTCTTACAAATAGCTGCCTGTCCCTGTGTCATCCTCACAATCACCAGCTGGTTTGAGTTGTCACTGTACCTGCTGGGCTAATTCATCCCAGAGGGCCTTCTTGTCCTCACTGACCTTCTGTGTCACCAGACATGCTATCCTCCTTTAGAGACTGATGTCTCCCAGTGATGTGTACAAAGCAAGTGTGTCAGGCAGTGCTCTGCTGTAATCCATATGGTTTTCATTGGCTAATGTGCAGAAGTAGATCACCAGGCCTTTCTTCCTAGTCTATCATAGTCTGGAAACCCTCCTGAACTATGTCTTTTATATAGGTAACCTTACAGGTTGTTGAAATACCAATATTGTAGCTTCCAGCATCACAGTTACACAAAGGCCCCCACAGTAGGACAGACTGGCAGGCGGTGGAGGGAGTGGACAGGGAGACAAATATAAAGGTAATCAAGGTATTTACTAACACCTTCAGGAGGCCTCTGGACCCCGATGTGTTAGATTCATGCACTCAGTAACTGTTGGCTGAGCACCTGCTCTGTGCCGAGGCCTGTGTTTGTTCCAGGGAGGCAGTGGACAGTAGCAGTGAGCTCATGGCAGTTACGATGTGCCCAAGCTGCTTCTGTGCTCTAACCCACTTCTCCAAACAGGCCCCATAGGGTGAGAAACGTTATTGCTCCCATTTTATGGGTGGAAATACTGAGGTTCAGACCAGTTTGTGACTTGCCTGTGGTTACACAGCTCGTGGGGGAGCTCATGTTCTTAATCACTACTTAATTGTTTCTCTGGAAAGACAGGTTTCTGGAGCTTATATTAGAATATGGAACAAAATCCACTGCCCTTAACTTGATTCTGACCCATAGCACTCCACCACTGGGTTTCCAGGGCTATAGATCATGGTGGGAGAAGACTATGTGTTTCTCTTGCAAAGAGTGGCTAGTGGACTCAAACTGCTGACCTTTAAGTTGTTCTTGTTGTTATGTGCTGTTGAGTCACTTGCAACTCATAGCAACCCTATATACAATAGCCCTAAACCCTGCTCTATCCTCAGTCAAACTTATCGTCTCTGACACTTCCTACCCTCATTATCCCAGCCACTGAGTCAATCCATCTCATCGAGGGTCTTCCTCTCCTGCGCTGTCCCTCCACCCTCCCGAGCATGATATCCCTCTCTAAGGACAGGTCCCTCCTTGCAGCATGCCCTGAGTATGTCAGACAGAGCTGCAAAATCCTTTGCCTCCAAGGAGCATCCTGGTTTCACCCTCTCCGAGACAGACATGTTTGTTCTTCTAGCAATCCGTGGTATATTCAATACTCTTCTCCAGCACCACTACTCGAAGGTATCAATTCTTCAGCAGCACAATGTATTACACACTTACACCACCAGGGCTCCTTAGCTATCAGCAAGCTACCTGGCTGGGATCTCCTGCTTTCCTCTGAGCTGCTCCGGGTCTGCAGACCAAAGAAATCAAGTGCTTTCTAACCAGATAAAACTGTCACGTTCCTCCCTCCTGCAGGAATGCTGCTGCTCAGCCCAGGGGTTAGAATTTTCACCCCTTTCTGGTCTTAGCTGTTTGGAGCTGAGCCTAGAAGTTTTGTGCGTTGTAAATCTCTCTCAAATTTACATTGCAAGCAGCATTTTTCTCCTAATATGGCAGCTTCTTGAGTCTGGGTTTAGTGTTGGTCCCTCCAGTGGAGGCGAGGAAGGCCCCATATAGGGTGATGTGTGCGTGGTTTTCATCTCTTTGTCCAGACCTGCTCATGTCTGCTCATTTTCTCTCTCCCCCTCAGCCCTTCTCTGTAGTCCCTGGCTCCATCAGCCAAGACTGTACTGGTTGATAAGCTGGGGATACTCTCCCTTTCCCTGGGGGCTTCTCCTTTCTCTTCTCCTCTTCCATTAGGAGAAGCAAGAATAGGGGGGAAAAGGAGAGGGGGAATCAACTGCAAAGTGACCCCGTTAACACTAGTGATTAGAGGCAAGCATATTGGGGTTGTTGGAAATAAACTGAAGAGTAAGTGGAGAAGACCAGAGCTGCTACCCCAGCCAGGTTAATTAAGCATGGATGGGGAATCGCCATGGAAACCCAACTTGGGCACATCCGTGAACTCTAGTTAATTATGTGGAAATTTCCACTCTGGAAACCAAGTGGAAAAGAGCAGGAGGAAATGTGCTCCAAGGCTGTTGGATTTCAAAGTCAAGGCTTCAGTAGCCACTATGATAACTCTAATTTCAGGTGGTGTTGTAAACGCTGAGCTCTGCAGTCTGAAGGATGGTCCTCACTAGCTGGCAAACAATGCTGAGCACCCCTTAGCCATCCCAGTTAGATCCCTCTCCTGCTAACCCTCTGGACCGCTACATAGCCCAGCCACTAGGAGATTAATGGTGGCCTATCTCCTTGCTTAACTTTCTAGCATTAATACCTCAGCTGTTAATAGTTATTGTTATATACCAATGAGTCAAAACCAACTTCTAAGTGACCCTCCAGTGGGCTTTCAGAGGCAGTAAATCTCATCAGGGGAGACTGTCTAACTTTCTCCTGCAGCTATCCCAAAGGAACACAGTTTGAATCCATCAGCTGCTCATGGGAGAAGGACAGGAAGTCTCCTCCCATGCAATTTACTGCCTCTGAAGACCTGCTGAAGGATCAGCTCTGGGTCAGTTCTGACTCAGTGGTACATAAGAACAGGCTAAATGCATTCATCTTCCTGAAATGGGTTAGAGCAGTGTCTTACACATAATAAGCACTGTAGGAGTTCTTCTACTGCTGCATAGACAATGTCTTCTGGGTGGTTCACCTTGAGATTTTAGGTACACAGGTGGGTTCCCAAAGGTAGCATTTGTTCAGGAGCCCCTAACTATTCCTGCTCCAGATTTTAGCTTTTTTTGCCTCAAATTAGGAGAATGGGCACATGACTTCTCAGAATGTTTTAAGTCTTTCTCTGACTTTGTGGGCTTCCCCATTGAGCATCCTGGTCACTGTTTTCTCTGGCCATGGGGGACTGGAGTGTCTCAGTGTCATCCCGTGCTCCACCCTAGCTCGTCTCCCCTGGGAAGTGTGGCCACTGTCACTGTTATTTGCCACCAAGTCTGCTCTACCCTGTGGCAACCCTCTGTGCCACAGAATGAAACCCTTTCTGGTCCTCTGCACCTCCCTGCTCACGGGCCTGTCTGTGTCTCTTGTCACGGTCATGGTGTCAGTCCATCTCATGATGTCTCCTTGGTCTCTGCTGGCCCTCCAGTGACCAGACATGAAGGTCTTCTTTAGCAGTAGGGCCTTCCTGGTGATGCATATAAAGTAAGCAAGCCAAAGTCTTGGACAATACCATGAACTCCAGAGTGTCCACTAGCTAACTTTTAGAAGATCAGTAAGTAGGCCTGATTTCCTAGTCTGTCTGATTCTGGCAGCTCTGCTGAAACCTGTCCACCATGGATGATCCTGCTAGCATTTGAAATAAACACCAGTGGCTTAGTTTCCAGAATCATGACACAAGCTACTGGCTCTGATGGCCCTAATGGTAAGCTACACTGCATTCCCAAAGGCCCTCAGTTCAGATTCACCATGGGAGAAAGATGGACAGTTTTCTCCCATGCCATTTGCTGCCCCTGAAAACCCACTGGGGGGTCAGCTATGGGTCGGTGCTGACTCAACAGTACACAACAACAAACTTACAGGCCCTTATGAGGAATAGAGGCAGTGGTTGACACCAAGCGCTTCAGTGAAGGGTAGGAAAGATCTCAATTTTCTTATGTATAAAATAGAGATTATATGACCATCTCCCATATATAGCTGTTTGAGGATGCAGTGATTCAAGACCTGTGAAACATCTTAGTACATAATCTTGGTGGCATAGTAAGTAACGTCCTGAGCTGCTAACGAAAAAATCAGGGGTTCAAATCTACCAGTCTGTCCTCAGGAGGAAGCTAGACATTATCCTCCCTCTACAATTACAACCTCTGAAACCTGGTAGAGAGTTGTTCTGAATCAGAATCAACTTGATGGTAGTGAGCTCAGATGCACTTTAGCTGTTTACTATTACCATGAGGCCAGAGCCCCCGGTGGGAGGCTCTTGGGTCTTTTAAATCTGGTAATTCCTGCCCCCCCCACCATGCCCTCGGTTTAATTCCTAGGCAGACTGTGGTCCCTCAATTTGTGAGTTTACTGGAGAGAGACAGCCTCTGATCTCCATCCACTGAGAGGCGCCTGCCTGTGTGTCTTCCATCAAAGAGAGCCTCTGCTGGCATTCTAATTACATCTCCTCATTAATAACACGAGTTTTTCTGTGTAAAAAAGAAAAATTACATGCAGACAACACCAAATATGAAAGCTGACTGCAACACTTCCATTGTTCAGGTGATAGTCTCTGCTCACTGCTTCTGAGAATGTAAAGCTAATTGGCAGTTCTATTTATCTTGCTTTGGTTAACTGATAGAACTCTCTGCCCTCTAGTTTGTAAACACCTTTTGTCATTTCTCTGATCCTGCTGTCTCTCAGCTCTTGCCTCTGACCGCAAAATAAAAACCCCAGCACCTGCATTTATATAATGGGACACCATAAGGTCAGAATGGCTAGGATGTGATAAATTTGGTAGTGGCAAGTCTTTTGTAATTTTTAAACCAAGAAATGAAGTAAAAATGAAGGAAAGCAGGCAATAAGCTAATGTTCTTTCCTTGGACATTTATTTATTCAATATATGTTTGGGTTTGGGGCCCATTATGTGCCAGAGAATGTGTTGGTCCTTCTTTAATCTTCCCCTTTCTTTCCATGTGTCTCCTGAAGACAGTCTAACCAGGTCCCTAAATAGATGGTCACAAGTTATGAGATAAGTATGAGCTTTGGAGCCGGGCCCGCATGGGTTCATAGCCTGAAAAGAATCACATACTTGTCACCTTGGGCAAGTTAGCTCATCTCCGAGAATCTCAGACTCCCCTCTGTAAGATGGAGCTGATACACTTCGCACAATTGTTGAAATAGTTGTGAAGTAATTTTGAGATGAAACAATATTTAAAATATGTCTCTGACAGTATCTGTCTCACTGTATAGAAAAGGTGGATGATGTATGAATTTTCTTTGGCCACTGAGTTCCCTACTGCATCCCAGCTCCTGCTTTCATGTAGCTCGCTAGTCTCCCTTGATCCTCATCGCAAATGCTTCTTCATGGAGGTTTTTCCTGAAGCCCTGGACTAATGAGGGCTTCCTGCTGTTTGCTCCCAGGACAGCCTGTGCTTGCCTTTCTGCAACACTCGTCATGCTTGAAATTACTTGTTCAACATGAGTCTCCCCCACGAGGCTGCAGCTTACACCAGGGCCAGAGCTGTGCTCTGTTCACATGCTGAACATCAATTACAGGATGCGTCAACAAATTACCTCCATTTACAATTTTAAAAAGAAAAGCTGGAACAAATCCAAATCCCTATCTACTGGTGAATGGATAAACTAATAAGTCTTTACAGTGAAACATAATTTTGAAATGTTTTTGTGCCCCTAAGTTGAAACTGACTCCTAGCTGACTTCAAGCAGGTTTTTAGAGGCTGTAAATCACATAGGAGATTGCCCATCTTTCTCCTATAGTGCAGCTAGTAGATTTGAACTATCTCCCTTTGGATTAACAGCATAACCTCTTATATTAGGCCACCAGAGTTCCCTAATTTTGTAGAATGAAAATATTCAAAAAGGAACACATTGTTAACAGTAAACACAAGAACACTGAAGATGTCTTAAAAATATGATGAAAGAAGCCAGGCACAAAACAGTGTATACCCTCTGATTCCACTGAGGAAGTTCTGAGTTTGAAAGGAATTCTAACACGGAAATCGGCTTTGTAGTAACAGATAGTAAAATATAAGCTAAACAGTTGGCAGGCCTATAAGATGAACATGCTTGGAAAAGTGGAGGGTCAGTGAAAGAGAGGAAGATCCTCAACAATATTGATTGACTCAGTGACCACACCAATGGGCTTGGGCATAGGGAAGATTTAGAGAATGGTGCAGGACAGAGCAGAGTTGAATCCGTTGTTCACAGGATTACTGTTAAGTCACAGCCAACTTGATGGCACCCAACAACAACAAGAAAGTAAGGCTAATAATACAAGGGAGGCACTCCTTAGAATTACCAACCATATAAGGTCAAAAGAGCAGTGTTTGCCCACAGTTAAAGCAGAAAAGACAGGGAGTGGTAGAATAGAAGGATTCATGGAAATGAGAATCACTGGGTGGAAATGGGAAAAGTGCAATTACACTGTGTTGTTGTTATGTGCCGTTGAGTCGCTTGCGACTCATAGTGACCCTATGTACAACAGCCCTAAACTCCGCTCTGTCCTGTGCCAGTCGCACTGTCTCTGACACTCCCATCGCAATTATCCAGTCACTGAATCAATCCACCTCATAGAGGGCCTTCCCCCCCCTGAGTTGTCCCTCCGCCCTACCAAGCATGAT
>NW_006399839.1:4992989-5007915 GCF_000299155.1 Elephantulus edwardii | reverse complement strand
GGATCTAGCAATGACTTTTTTTAACTCTGAAAGCAACTCCATTTTTCCTCACTTTTTCATCTCCAGAGTAATATATCATATGATCATCCAACTCAAAATGCCCCATTCCAGTTCATCTCATCTCACCAATGCCTAGTATGTCACTATTCTTGCTATCAATCAAAATGCATGTACATGGTTGAATAAACTATCTGCTTTATAAAGTTTTACTCAAATTATAATAACAATGAATTAAAATTTTAAAAAGAGAGCAGATCAGTAGTTCCCTGGGGTTGGGAGTGGGATCAGGATTTACTGCAGAGGTGCTTGGGGTCACTTTGAGGGGTTATAGGACAGCTCTGTGTCTTGTTTGCATGATAATTAAATGATTGCATGCATTTGACTCAAGGTGAGTTTTATTGTGTGTAAATTACACCTCACAGTCTCGCTCACTGCCATTGTGACAGAACCATCTCACAGCTGACCTTCCCCTGGGTTTCCAAGTCTGTAAACTGCATGGGAGGAGACTGCTCATCTTTCCTCCCAGAGCTGCTGGTGTTTTCAGATCACCTGAGAGGTACTGCCTTTGGGATAGCAGCACAGTTCCATAGCTCTGGCTGCCTAGTCATAAGGCATTGTGCTGCCCACCCAAAAGCACCAGGTTTGAATCCACCAGCTGCCCCATGGGAGAAAGATGGACAGTCTCCTCCTGTGCAATTGAGAGCTTCTGAAAACCTTTTGAAGGGTTCCAACTTGCACAGCAACAATTCTTATTTTAAAAAATCAGTGAATGAGGAAGAGGTAAAGAACTTTAAAAACAAAGAGAGAGAGAGAGAGAAAGGAAAGAAAAAAAGAAGGTCTTTGAAGAGCCTGGAGAGACAAAAGTGAAAAGCGACTGGTTGAGTTAGAATTCCAGAGAGGGAAAGCGTTCTCCCTAGAAATTATGGAAGCCCTCAGACAATGGAATGACATCGCTAAAGTATTAAACAAACAGCCCCAAAACACCTGTCCATCTGCAGGATACAAATAACCTTTAAAGTGACAGCAAGATAGAGGCGTTTTCAGACACGCAAAAGGTAAGGGAATTTGTCACCAGCGGACCCACACACCAAGAAATATTAAAACAAGATTTCTGTCTGTTGGAGTTGATCCCAGAGAGAATGACAGATCTTTAAAATGAGTGAGCACTGTGAAGAGGGTGTATGTAAACAGACACGTCGAGGTGGTTGTGTGCTGTCAAATCCATTCCAGCCGCTGGTGACCCGATAAGACAGTTGACCATCCCCATAGGATTTCTAGGTTGTAATCCTCACAGAAGAAGATGGTCAATATTATCCTCCATGAAGCCACCAGTGGAGTTGAACTATCAACTTTTTGGTTAGCAACTGAGTACTTAAGCATTGTGCTACCAGAGCTCTGAGCAGGTAAACTATTTAAAAAATTAATAACCATGTTGTGTGCTTTATAATAGCAGTGTTGTTGTTGCTGTGTACCATGGAGTCAGAACCAACCCATAGCTGACCCTCCAGTGGGTTTTCAGAGGCAGTTAATCACATGGGAGGACACTGCCCATCCTTCTCCCACAGAGCAGCTGGTGCCATTGAACTGTGTGCCTTTGGGATTGAAGCACAGCTTCTTGTCACTAGGCCACCAGAGCTCCCTTACAATAACAATAGAGAAAAATTATCTCACTAATCATACTTTTTGGAAGCAAGAGTGGCATCTAAACAACATGCCTCTAGAAACTCTATGAACTTTGAGAAACAATGATAGTTATAGAAAGGCTTCAGGTCTTTTGTTCATAGGGTCGCTGTGAGTCATGCTCCACACAACCACAGTCAACAACAACCATAACCATACTTTAGGGAACTCTGGTAGCCTAGTGGTAAGAAACTGCTGCAATCCCAAAGGCATACAGTTCAAATCTACCATCTGCTTCATGGGAGAAGGAGGGGCAGTCTCCTCCTGTGTGAGTCACTGCCTCTGGAGACCTGCTGGAGGGTCAGCTGTTGGTTGATTCTGATTTGATGACTCACAACCACCACCCTACTTGGGGCATGTTAGGAGAGGCAAGTCCTTGGAAAAAGACATCATACTTGGAAAGGTGGAGGGTCAGGGAAGGAGAAGACCCTCAAGGTGATGGACGGATACAGTGATTGTATCAATGGCCTCAAGTATATCAGAGATGATGAGGATGGCACAGAATAGGACAAGGTTCAGATCTGCATTCACAGGGTGGCTGTGAGTTGTAGTTGATTCAACAGCATTTAACAACCACCACCACCACCATAATAATAAAAATGGTTAAACTTGACTTGATTGAATTTAAATAATGTCTATTCATCAAAAGCACCAATAAAGGAGTGAAAAGACACTGGGTAAATATATGTAAATGCATACAGCAAAGAACCGATACCCAGAAAAATAAGTGTAAAGAACGCTTATGAAAGACAAACAAAAGCAAATTAAAAGGCACACACAGGCACTTCACACAGAGGAATTCCAAAGACAACCAGAGATGCCCAGCATCATTACTCATCAAGAAAATGGGCATTTCTTCTGCATTTCCTCTGGGGGCCTGAGTCTTCACCGTCTTCAGTGCCCATGGTGCAAGCATGGTCATCCTGGCCTTGGGACTCCAAGGGTGGGAAGTCTCCAAGTGGATAATCCAGGAACCCTTCCTTAATTCTTTTGGGGCAGAGAAGCTCCTTTCCCCCCCCCCTTTTATTTTAAAACCAGAAAAATTTCAGTCTGGAGCTTTGACATTCATTGGAGAGGTCATGCCTTACAATGAAATCATCACAGATGGATGGACAGTGGACTGAGAAAGGCCTGTCCTTCATGACTGTGTCTAAGCTCCTGGATCCTGCTACACCTAACGCTAGATCTTCTCAAATCTGCTGTCATATGAGTTGGTTGGCATTTTATTTTTTTTATTTTGGGGCTTCCACAAGTTTGAGGGAGTTTCTGTTAATTAAAACAAAGACTTCTTACAAAATACAGCTGTGATTAGCATCTCTCTCTGTATATGTGTGTGTGTGTGTATATTATTTGTTTATATATATATATGTGTGTGTATGTGTATGTATGTTGCATATATGTAGTTAAGTGCCGTCAAGTCGTAGACTACTCATAGCGACCCTATAAATGAAAGACCTGAACACTTGTATAACTTTCTTCGTTTCTCCACATTCATAGAGTTTCTAGAGGCAAGCTATTTCGGAAGTGGATGCTACTCCTGCTTCCACGCCTGTTTAATCTGGGAGCTCCACCAAGCACTGTCCACCATGGGTAACCATTATCACATTTGACACATCAGTGTCACAGAATTTAGCATCACAGCAACCACAAGTTATATACACTCAAATATATATAAAGATATCATGAAGAATATATACATGCATACCTTCAAAAAAGATATACTCTCAAGAATATACATTTTTTAAAATGTATGCTTTTAAGAATACAGACACTCCCAAGTATATATATGAAGAATGAATATATATATTTTTTTCCCAAGAGATATATAGAGAGAATAAGTGAATTTCTGTATTCAAGAAATCTGTATCTTCTTGACCCTGGACTTAACAGTATGTTTGTGGAATTAACATAAAATGGTGCAATGGCTGAATAAAAGGATCTGCTCTCAAAATGTACATATTTCCCCACCTACCTGCAGCATTTGAAGGGGCCTGTTTCTCCATACCTATGAGTGAATTTTAAATATGTGTGACATTAGGAAAATGAGCAAGAGACTTGAACTAGTATTTCACCAAGAATATATGCAAAAATGGCTGTGAAAGGATATGGAATCTCATTTTACATAAAGAAAATGCAAATTATAATGAGATGTGATATTACGAAACACCTGTCAAAAGACTCTGGCATCAAGACTGTGGAGGATGTGGGGGACTTGGGGCTGCTCATGTGAACACGGCCACCATAGAAACATCTTCTACAGCCTCTAGATGGATTTACTGTGGCCAGCAATTCCACGAATGCATGTATACCTAACAGAAATCGACACATTGACTCACAGACACCCCTTAATCATCATGTTGATTGCAAATCATGGCAACCCTGTGTTTCAGAGTAAAACAATGTTCCATAGTGGTGTTGAGGTTTTATTTAAATTTTATTTTATACTGGTTTACATACAAAGTTCATAAATTCATAGACTATTTTTCACGATGGACCTTTCCCCTTTACCAATCCCTCCTTCCACCCATCAAATTGTGTGACCCTTCCATAGGGTTGTGTGGTTTGTTTTTTTTTTTAAAATTTTTTATTTTATTATTTTTGTATGTGTACTGTCAAATCAGATCTGACTGGTACAGGAGGAGATTGTCCCTCCTTTTCCAGCAGAGCATCTGGTGGATTCGAACCACACACCTCTGGATTGCAGTGCAGCTTACTGCCACTAGGCCACCAGAGCTCTCTCCATAGGGTTTCTGATGGTTATAATCTTAATTGGAAGTAGATCATCAAGCCTCTCGTTCATAAAGCTGTGCAGTGAATTTGAACCACAAACTGTATTTAGTAGCCAAGAGCAAACTTACTACCAGGAACCTAATTATCAAAAGACATGTACAAAAATACTCAACAGCAACAATTCTGTAATAGAGCCATCCTCCTCTCCTTTATAAAATAAAAACAACAAAAAACCAAAACCCTTTACCCCAAATGTTTATCAGCAGTCAATGAATATGTTGTGGTATATTCACAAAGTAGAACACTTTACAGCAACAAGAATGAACAAATGTCAATGGCATATTTAAGACTGAGTAAATCTCCCAAATACTGTGATGCAAAAGAAACCAGATCCAAAAGAGAATATTCTGTTTATATCTGAAGTTCAGAAACAAGGGAAAAACCTGACAGATCTAGAAGGCAGAAGGGTGGTTCCCAGTCGGGAGAAAGGGAGCACTGGTTGGGAGGAAGATTGAGGGGTTTTCTGGGTTCTGGTAATTCTATAATAATTTTCATGAAAAAGTTGCATGGATATTTACAGTGTGAAAATTCATCAAACTGTACACTTATAATTGCACGCTATACTCTGAGTCTTCTACATGTCAATTAAAAGTATTTTTAAAAGGCATTTCAGTAAGAAAAAAAATTATTTTGAAGGACTTTATTGGTTGAAAAGGACTTCAGAACATAGGCAAATGCAGGAAATTGTAAAACTGGTCCTGATGCAAGTTATTGCTATCGGGACAAGTCAGTATTTCAGGTCTTTGTTACAGATCCAGTGGAAAGCATCTGATATGTTTCTAATTTGCATCGCTGGGAAATTTAATCTTGTGGGCAGACACCAAGAGAAAGTGAAAAATGGACCAGGAATGAAAAAGGAGGGAAACTTGATTGAAACTCTGGGAGGAAAGTTGACAACCGGAGAAGAATTGATGCCTTTCAACTGCGTTGGTGAAGGATATTGAATATGCCATGGAGGGCCAAAAGAACAAACAGATCGGTCTTGGAAAAAAGCACAGCCAGGCTGCTCCTTGGAGGTGAGGATGGTGAGACTTCATCTCATACACTTTGGACATGTTGTCTGGATGGGCCATTTCGTAGAGAAGAACGCCATGTGTGGAGAAGAAGAGGGTCATTGAAGAAGAGGAAGAATCTCTATGAGATGGATCGACCCCGTGATTGCAGTAATGGGCTTGAGCACAGCATATTGTGAGGATGGCCCAGGAAGGGGCAGGGTTTCGTTGTGTTGCATGTGGGGCATCTGTGAGATGGAGCTTGCCTGACAACACCTAGCAACAACATCAACAACTTTGTACAGGGAAGGGAGAGAGTTGGGGGTATATTCTCGAATGGGCTTCAGAGGGAAATGTTTGAAAATCTGAGAAAAGATTGCTAGAACTTACAACCAACATCTCTAGGAAGCCAAATTGTATTAAATGGGTGGGCGATGCTAGAATTTTGCCTTAAATACCTACGAACAGCTCTAATAACAAGCAAGGAGTAAAGAATTGAAGGAAATGCTGGCTTCTCTGGAGCACTGGTGAGCTTAGAAATACAAAGTGATTTCACTGAAGATGGTGGAAAAACATGTCTTTAGATGACTGACTCCTAGAGAGCCTACAAGCAAGAATGGATACTTTTTCAAAAATACCAAGAGCAATGCATTTTACAAAAGATATGCATTGTCCAGAACAAGATGTACAAGAAGACATTAGACCCGCTATTTGAAGAAGATGGTAGATTAATTTATCCAGTCAGCATTTATTATGTCTCCCATGAGACTTCTTGTTGTTATGGGACATTGAGTCGCCTGTGACTCACAGCAACCCTTTGTACATTAGCTCTGAGCCCTGCCCTATCCTGAGCCAATCTCATTGTCTCCCACAGACCTAGTCCCATTTCTCCAATCACTGAGTCAATCCATCTCATCCTTGGGTCTTCCTCTCCTCTCTGTCCCCTTACCTTTCCAAGCATGAATGTGCTGTGAACTGTTGTTGAGGGAGTGTCATTATGATTGTTAGTTGCCCTTGTGCAGACCCCACATGTGCGGAGTAGACCTGCTCTGCGGGCTTGTCAAGGCTGTCACCTTCCGGAAGTAGCTCATCAGGCCTTACTGCCCAGATATTTCTGAGTGGTTTGAATCCCCAGCCTCTCAATTAGAAGTAGTTGAGTTCAAAGGTCCTTGGTCTCTGTCTCAGTGAACCACGTTGCTTTTGGGAGCATGAACTTATCATCAGGTGTATGATGAGGATTATGATCACGGAACCCTTTTCAATGAGGGAAGACGGAGATAAGAGCCAAAGCTTCTTGGAGGGAAGAACTTGTTAAACTGTCCTGTTTGCTCTGGTGGCCTAGTGGTAAGGAGTTTCCCTGCCAACCCAAAGGCATGTGATTTGAATCCACCAGCTGCCTTGAAAAAGAAAGATGGGCAGTCTCCTCCCAGGCAAGTTGCAGCCTCTGGAAACCTGCTTGATGGCACGTAACAGCCATTACTGGTACAGTGGTTAAAGAATTCTGTTAACTAACCAAGAAGTCTGCTGTTTGAACCCACCAGCCAATCTGCAATAGAAAGAGGTGGTAGTCTTTTCCTGAAAAGCTTTTGGAGACTTTATGGGGACAGTTCTTTGTCTACAGAGTCACTGAGTCAGAATCAACAGGATGGCCCTGCATCTGGTTTGGTTTTGGGTTTGAATATCTGCCTGGACACAAATTAACATTGTAACAACCAGAAAATATGGAAAGTGTGACTATTGTGTCCACATCCAGCCATCCCTCTCTTGCAGAGACTAGGATACCCTGGTTACTCAAGTGTGATGGTTCCTATTCTGTCACCATGGCCACGATTCTTAGTATAGTCTCACTTCTCTATGTTGCTAATTCTCACCTCAGGGTGTTAGCAAGGCAGGCATTATAAGTGGCTTTGTAAAGGCATCATCACCTTCATCTGATTAACTGTGGGTCTCCTGAGAGGTGTGGCCTGCATTGTATATATGTTGGGGATTTCTGGATAAAATATTTTTATTTAGTTTACATCTGGTTGTTTGGCTTGTGGTCTCCACATTGAGCCAGTGGCCTGATGCACCTGCTGACTTTGGACTCACCAGCATCTAGAGCCAGCAACCTGAGGCCCTGCCTGCCTGCTGATGACTGTATCATTAGGTTCCTCAGATGTCTCTGTCTTGATGTCTGACCGGCAGACCTACAACTCACCTCTACAAACACATGAGCCATTTCCTTACAATAAATATCAATCTCTCTGTGTGTGTACACACACACACACACACACACACACATGTATATACATATATATGTATATACATATATGTACACACACATGTATGTGTATATACATACATAGGGAGCTCTGGTGACCTAGTGACAAGAAGCTGCACCACAATCCTGAATCTCGAAGGCACATGGTTCGTATCCACCAGCTGCTCCACAGGAGAAGGATGGGCAGTCTCCTCTCTGCCTCTGAAAACCTGCTGAAGGGTCAGCTATGGGTCAGTTCTGACTTGAAGGCACACAACAGCAACAACAATGTATATGTACGTATATAAATATATATATTTATAAGCTTCATTGGCTTTCCTTCTCTGTTGTTGTTGTTGTTATGTGCCGTCGAGTCGTTTGCGACTCATTGCGACCCTATGTACAACAGCCCTAAACCCTGCTCTATCCTGTGCCAATCTCATTGCCTCTGACACACACACCCATCCCGATTACCCCAGTCACTGAATCAATCCACCTCATAGAAGGTCTCATTGGCTTTCCTTCTCTGTTGTTGTTGTTCCTTCTGTAGAGAACCTAATTTAACACTCCAAGTTATAAAGCTTCTATAACGTAGTGACTTTCTATAAAGAAACAGGCTTAAAGTGGCATGCCTCTCTCAAGGCCACATAACTGAGAAGTCACACAGCTAAACTACACCAGGGCAACTTGAGAGTCATCAAAAGCTACCTCATGTTCTTCTGTTTGGGACAGGAAGCTGGTCACACACCCTTCCAGGTTTCTGTAGGACACCTTTGTCCTAGAGGGGAAGACCCTCCCCCCCATTTCAGAGTTTCTTGGGTCTGAGAGAGTCCATTGTACTGGATTCTGCCTCTTGAATCAGGAAAGATATTCTTTGGCCTGGGCTATGTTCCCTTAGCTTCCACCCCACCTCTGCTTGCAATTCAATGGGTAAATGCTCTGAACCCTGCTTGAATTATCCAGCAAAGGAACTAGGTAAACGCACGCTTTCTCATGTGCTGTGACCGGTCTTGAACTCACTGAGCCTCTGTGATAGCTTTTCTCCATTTTCCTCTCAATTCGTTTGAGGCCAATAATATGCTTTGTTGAGAACCAGGCTTTGTGAAATGAGAAAATTAGCTGCAAGAGCACCGTGTGGGCCACATTAATGAGTTGTGACTTGATCTCACGCTATTTATGAAAACAAATCTCTATCCATTTGCCTGAAACCCTCTGCTCCGGGTCTTAGCTGGGAAGAAAGCCGAGCAGCAGAGCTTCAGAAAACAGTGATTTATGCTGGAGAGCCCCGTTGGACCCTTAAACAAAACAGCATGAATTGTGGTCCTGTCATTTGCAGCTGGAGACGCCCGCGTGTTCTTCTGCTTTTGGTCTCAAACATTACTTGGGCGACTCTGTGATCAGTTTCGTCTGATGATCTATTTGCCTGCAGAACACAATTGCAGGATGGTCCCTCCTAGGATCAGGGCAGACAAGAGCCCATTACGGGAACCGCTGAGCTGCTGGAATCTGATCGCTTAGCGGTCGGTGCTGAAGACTGTAGTCTTCCCTGGTGTCCAAGTGGTTGGACTGCCTTGGACTTTCTTTGTGTCTTTGCAACAGATAAAATTGCTTCAGTAATTAGATAAGATGCCCAAAGGAAGCACAGGAAGAGCTAACAGCTATGATTAGGCACCTTGATATAGAAAAGAATGAGCAAGAGAGGGAGGGTAGGATTGAAAGAGAGGCATCTTTTAAAGCTTTCCTCTGAATGATGAGTAGGGATTTCTCCAATCAGGGACTGGCTGCTTAGAGTGTCTGGCCCTTGACCTTTATCCTGCACCCCTTCATTAAAGTCCCTCCTACAATGATACCAGTGTCCTTCAAAAGTCAGAGGTGACTTTTCCTTTGGTGGCAGACAGGGAACAATGGAGCTGGCTTCCTTTCAAGTCAGTTTGATGGAGGAACAGGTTCTAATAGCAACAGAAAGGAAAGAGGTACCTCATTTCGTGGGTGAACCTGAAAAGGCTGAGCTCAGTGTGACCTGGTTGGACAGGATGACCTCCTCACTTGGAAGGCCCCTGTAACTTCTGACAAGCTCTATTGATATGTGGTTTGTAAGCCCCACCTGAAATTGAACTTAAACAGATCTAAGAATCCAAGTATCCATTCCTGCAAATGGTGGTAGCTTTGGGCATAGTGCAAAGTGGGGGGGGGCGGGTCAGGGGGAGACTTTGGGGATAGACTGATTTGATTGTGAATTTAAGCTTTTCCAACCACTGGCAACCTGATTTTTCTTGGGTTGATTTTTATCTCAGAATCGCAGTTTTCTTATCCTTAAGATGGGCGCACGAACAACAGTCTCACTGAATTGTCACATAAACCTCAAGATAATATAAGTCAGTTGGCATACGGTGAACCTTGAGTGTTAGGTTCACAGGGGGGACTGGCAGGGAGGACAGTGTAGACTGAGGAGTCAAGGTATCATAGCAATAGACTCAAAATAAAAGTGAGAAAGAGCACCTTGGAGGAATCTTCAAGGAAAAACATCATAAGAAGGGCTTCCACGATTATTGCCCAGTTTGAGAGAGATTTGTGAAGCAACAGCTGTTTTGATGCACTGAGTCATGTACCTACGGGGAAGAAGAGGAAGAGTGAAGACCCCATGGGTTGGCTCCAGAACTTAAAATCAGACCCCTTCAGGGTGGCGCAAATGGCTATAATACTCTGCTGCTAATCAGAAGGTTGGTGGTATGATTCCAGCCAGATGTACCTTGGAAGTAAGGCCTGGTGATCTGCTTCTGAAAACTCAGTCATTACAAACCCTGTCAAGCTCAGTGCAGTCTGACCCACAGATGGAGTCATCTTGAGTCAGAGTTCAGTCAGCGCCATCCGTGTGTGTGTGTGTGTGTGTGTGTGTGTGTGTGTAACTTGGTAGGTTGAGGCTAGACACCATCTGAAGAAGCCCTGTGACACTAGAGGATCATTGATGAGTGAAGACAAATCACGTCAACAAACACCCGAGGAGGGTGCGGTCATTATTTTCACTCCCCTAGAGCCCCTCAAAAGGTGATTGTTTTTCTTTAGTTGCTCTTCCTTGGAGAGCAGGCCACACTGTCCTGTAATACACCCACCCCTAGGGGAAAAAAAATCAGGCTTGACTTATTAATTAAATCATAAGGGGTAATGGTTAAGCATGGGGGCTAATAAGATTGGCATGCCTGATTACTCACGTGAGCTGTGTGACTCTGATCAAGCTGTTCACCTTCCTTTAGCCTCAGTTTTCTTCCTTGCAAAATGGGATGAATTGTGCCGGTTAGCCTTGGGGACACCCTCCCCAGTAACATCAGTCCACTGTCATCAAGTCAGTTCCCATACATGGTTTACTATGGTTCCAAGGTTGTAAATCTTTAGGGGAGGAGGCTGACCATCCTTCTCCCAGAGAGTAGCTGGTCGAGTCTAACCATTAATCTTTCTGCTAGAAGTCTCACATGAGTGCACTGCACCACCAGAGATCCTTACACTAGCGTCATAGAGAGTAAAATCGGAGAAAGTGCATAAGGGCTCACTTAGCACATCCAGTTAGCCAACCCAGACCAGACAGTTTGCCCTTGACGCCTGATGCATGGTGACCCCATCTGTGCAGAGTAGAGATATGCTTCTGAAGGGTTTTCAAGGCTTTTCCAAAGCAAATTGCCAGGACTGTCTGCTGATAAACCTCTGGGTGGGTTCAAACCACTAACCTTTTGGTTAGTAGTTATGTACTTAGCTATTTGTACCAACACCTACGGGTCTAACTAGTCATACCAATTATGTTGGTTGTTATTATGATGACATAAAGGATCATTCTTTTTTATTTTTAAATTTTTTATTGATATTTTAATGAAAGTTTACAGAAAACTTGGGTTTCCATTCATTCATTGTTGCACAATTTCCTCCCTCTCCCTATGCCCCCAGTCCACTTATTTCTGGATTGTTGTCATGCAAATAATACTTAATCATATATTTCTTTTAGACAGTTCTTTCCCTCATCAATTTAAATGCAGTGTTTATTACTTTTCTTTTCTTAGTTTCCCCCCAACCCCAATGTTAGTCCTGTTCTATAACAATGGCATTATGCAGTATTTGTCCTTTTGTGACTGAGATATTTCACCCAGCGTAATGTCCTCCAGGGTCACCCATTTCGTGTATTTTATGAATTCTGTGTCTTTCAGTGCTTCATAGTATTCCACTGTGTGAATGTACCATATCTTCCTTATCCATTCATATGTTGATGGGCCCTTGGGTTGCTTCCATTGTTTTGCTATTGTGGACAACACAGCAATACACATGGGTGTGCATATATCTGTTTGGGTGGCAGTTCTGGTTACTTTAGGGTATATTCCCAGTAGTGCAATTGCTGGGTCAAATGATATTTCTATCTGCAACTTTTTGAGAAAGCATCATACGGCCTTCCATAGTGGTTGCACCATTTAAACTCCCACCAACAGTGAATAAGGGTTTTCTCCACAACCTCGCCAGCATTTGTTGTTTGCTGTTCTTTTGAACTTTGCTACTGTCACTGGGGGTGAGATAATATCTCATAGTTGTTTTGATTTGCATCTCTCTTGAGCTAGGGATTTTGCACATTTCTTCATGTGTTTGTTTACCATCTGAATTTCTTCTCTGGTGAAGTGTCTGTTCATATCCTCTGCCCACTTTGTGACTGGATTGTTTACCTTTGTTGAGGTGCTGGAGTATTCTATAAATTCTAGATTTAAGTCCAACATAAGGGATCATTCTTGTATGTTTAACATATTCATTTCACTGCTAACCTCATGGAGGATACTAAAGTGTGCCTCCCCTTGTAGTCTACAGGGAGAGCCCCCAGAGAATGTTGATTCACTTGGAGGTGGGCTCTTCTCCATATAACACCATTTTTCTTTGGTGAAAAGCAGAACTGGAACTGTGCAAACAAAATCAGAGGGTGGCTGGGCTGTAAAAACGGATTTTTTTAAAATGAGGCTGGCCATAAATCAGTGTCAATAACAATCACAGACACTAAAGTTCATAGTCATTATTCCATGGAAAGTCACAAGATTCAATTAAAGGTGAGAACACAGCATGAGGAGGTGAAGTCCTCCCCTCAGGTCCCAGGGCAGCCACGGCAGCAGAACCCCAGATGGAGGATTGATTGCTAATCCCTCTGGCATGAGTTCACATGGTCAAAGAAGACTCGAGAATTATGCTTCGAGACAGTTACATTCTCTAATTGTCAAAGCCCAGGTCGTAGAACTAGCGATAAAAGAGAGCTGCTGTTGTTAGGCTTTGAGTTGGCTACTACTCACAGCGACCTTATGGCAACAGATTGAAACCTTATCCTGTCCTATCCCGTCCTCAGTCTCTGCCATGCTCAAGCCCATTCCTGCAGGCGCTGTGTCAATCCTTGGTCTTGCCCCTTTTTATTGACCCTTTACTTTCCCCAGCATGATGTCTTTTCCCAAGGATCTGCTCTTCTGAAAACATGCCCAGAATATGTGCGATGACGTTTCACCATCCTTGCCTCCAAGGAGTAGTACCCTGCTTAGACTTCTAAGACAGATTGGTTTGTTCTTTTGGTAATCCATGGGATATTTACTATTCCTTGTCATAATCACAATTTAACGGCATCAGTTCTTTGGTTTTCTCCTTATTCCTTGTCCAACTTTCAGATGCATTTGAAACAACTGAAAATACCATGGCTTGGGTCAGGTGCCCCCTAGTCTTTAAATAGATATCCTTGCTCTTTAGCATTTTAAAGTTGTAATTGACAGCAGACTTTCCCCAATGAGAAACATCTTTTGATTGATTAGGGGAAAAGTATTTATTGGTTTGGGGCAGGAACAAGGTGGGAGACTAGTTGGGGTTGAAGGATCAGCCAAGCTGCCTGTGAGAGACCCTGCAGAACATTCTTCTGCTTCCACTTTCTCATCCTGGCTTGGTCCTACTCCATCACAGATGCTTGTTCTGAACCCACGTTTGATTGTGCTGCACCTGACAGCAAAAGTCCCTGTGTGACACAAAGTCCCTGTGTGGCACAAAGGACCAAGCTCTTGACTACTAGCTGAAAGCTTGGCAGTTTGAATCCTCCCAGAGGCATCTTGAATATACACTAAGAACTGCCAGAAGAACAAACAAATCTCTTGGGGAAGAAGTTCAGCCAGAGTGTTCTTTAGAAGCAAGGATGATAATACTTGAACACACATACTTTGGGCATGGTATCAAAAGGGGCTGGTCCTTAGATAGGAACGCAGCGTGCTTGGGAAAGTGGAGGATCAGGGAAGGAAAGGAAGACCCTCGGTGCGATGGGCTGGACAGTGACTACAGTGGGCATAAATGTACTTTGATTGTGACAATGGTGTACGATCGAACAGGGTTTTGAACTGCTGTACATAAGGTCATTGTAAGGCAGAGTTAGCTTGTGCCTAACAATAAAAGGCGTCTCAGAACAAAGGCTGTTAACTCTACTTCTGCAAGATCACCACCTCCCAAAACAAATTCTGCTCTGCAGTATGTGGACTTGCCAGTGGTCAGAACCACCTAGAAGGCACGGGTGTGATCTTTTTTGGTTTCATGAAGATGCCAGATTCATAGTCTCTGAAATTCCTTATTACCTGTCACCAAGCACTGCTCCCTGATTGTGCGGAAGTATCCTTTTAAAAAGTCTTAAATATCAAAGAGCTCTGGTGGCCAAGTGGAAGAAGCTGCACTGCAATCCCTAAGGCGTGTGGTTTGAATCCACCAGATGCTCCACTGGAGAAGGAGGGGCAGTCTCCTCCTGTGCCTGTTGGATCCGATTTGACGGTACCCAACAAGGAAAAAAATATGTATAAAAGTCTTAAATATCAAAGCAGTCTGATTAGTAGAAGGTGGCATCAGCTAATAAGTAGCAGTAACATTGGTGACAGTCATGTGCTAATTGCCTTTTAGACACCTTCCTCAAGGATCTCTTGGAAATGTAACCTTTTAGTCACGTTAACCCACCCCCACCCTTTTTTTTCCCTGCCACTTCCAGGATGCATAAAATCAATCGTGTGAGTCATCATCTCTGGAAATGGCAGTGTTTAAGGATTTTAATTCTTGATATTTGGGGACCACTGGTTTCAGTCCTTTAGTGGAAATGTTGTTGTTATGTGCCATCAAGTCGTTTGCGACTCATAGCGACCCTATGTACAACAGCCCTAAACCCTGCTCTATCCTGTGCCAATCTCATTGCCTGTGACACACCCAT
>NW_006399839.1:4972034-4991164 GCF_000299155.1 Elephantulus edwardii | reverse complement strand
TGGAAATGTTAAGAGCTATTATTTGATGATAAATTACTCTATTTTGGAAGCTTTTTGACATCACCTCACTGATCTTCCCAACAAGTGGGGAAAGGATTATTTCCATATAAAAGCAGAGAAAACTGAGGTAGAGAGAGTAAGTACCCTTTCCCATGCTTACATGGCAAGTACAGGGGTAGGCTTCCTGGTGAGAGGCAGTGGGACTTTGGAACATCTCTTCTAACCATTATACAATGCTGGTGGTGTCAGGTGCTACTGAACCAGTTCTGACTCACAGGTCCCCCCTGCCCCCGCACATCACAAGACCCTGCCTGACCCTACACCATCCTCAGAACTGCTTCAGGGCTTGTGCCCATTGTTGTACCCATGGTGCCTATCCATCTCATTGAGGGTCTTCCTCTCTGAGTGGGCTTTTTGCTTTTCTGAGCATGATGTCCATTTCCAGGGACTGGCCCTTCATGATAACATGCCTGAAGGATGTGAGACAGGGTTTCACTGTCCTTGCTTCTAGAGTGTATTCTGGCCATACCTTCCAAGACTCGGCACCACTGTCATAGACTCTCCTCTCCAGTGACTGCTGGCAAGTCATGCATGCCGACAACATGGAGCTGGAGCGGCTGGTCTGACCAGACGCCCTCAACTCAACAAGGCACTTGAAGACAAAGGATTGTCCTCCAATGTGAGGGCCAAAAAACTTAGGGCATGTTATCAGATGTTGTTATACGTTGTTGAGTCAGAACATATCACAGTTGACTCTCCAGTGGAATTGCAAAAGAGTTGTAAGTCACATAGGTAGGCATTTTTTCTTTTCTATCTTTCTATTCTATCTTTCTCCCGCAGAGCACCTAGTGGATTTGAACTGCTTGTCTTTGGGTTGCCAGGATAACTCCTACCCACCCACTAGTCCACCTGAGTTCCCTTGTTATCTGATATCCCTATATACATATGTGTATGTACACACACACAATACATGCATACATGTGTGGATCTTTATGTATGTGTGTATATACCTGTTACTTGATATCCTCAGGTCCTGCCTGTTTGCACCCTCCTTCTTACACATACAAAAAACACTGAGGACAGTCAATCCCTTGGGCCTACAGTCTCAATCCTTTTCTCCAACCATTTACAAAAACAGTCGTAAGAGACATAGTTTTGAGTTCTCAGGGTCTTAGATATTTTTGGACACATAAAATAGTAAATCTGGAAATTCCTTTCATCTTATGGCTGATTTCATTTAAGTCTTGATGTTTCCTCTGCCACCTCCTCCCCTGCCAGCCATGCCCTCTCATCCCTAGACGGGGTTATTGGCATCAAATACCTCGAGGACATGATCTGTAATGGAATTTCCAAACAGAAGAGACATTACCTTTTGTCATCTTGAGGTTCCCACGTTACCACCAGTTTTATAGAGGGTTATCCATTCCTCACAGGTCTTACCTTATAGGATGGGAGTAGTCAATTCCACTCTTAGAACCATCAGAGTCAGGAATGGGAAAAAGAACTACAGACCTGTTTGTTCTCTTAGCTGTCCATGGTAAATTCAACACTCTTCTCCAGAACCACAGCTCAAAAGCATCAATTTTCCTTGTATCATCCACAGAGAAGAGTGTTAAATATATCATGAACTGCCAGGAGAACAAACAGTTTCATCCTGGAGAGGGTGAAACCACACTGCTCCTCGAAGGGAAGGATTCTGAAGCTTGATCTGACATACTTTGGGCATGTTGCAAGGAGGGACCAGTCCTTGGAGAGGGACAGAGAAAGAGATGAAAACCACTGAGGAGATGGATTGATTCAGTGACTAGGGTAATGACCATAGGTGTGTCAGAGACAGTGAAGCTGGCACAGGATAAAGCAGGTTTTAAGGCTATATGGTACATAGAGTCGCTATGAGTTGCAAGCGACTTGATGGCACATAACAACAGCAACAATATCATCCCTCATCATTGTCCAGCTTTCTGACACATAAACAGTAATTGCAAAAGCCTATGGCAGAGATAGAGAGATAGATTCATTCATTCATTCATTTATTCTTCCGGTTTCCTGTATCTTTTAATATTTTGCCCACAGAATCTTTTTGCAACTCAAGGTTTGAATTTTTCTCTACTCCTTTCAGCTCAAGAAATGCTTATTGTGCTCTTCCCTTTTGGTTTTCCAACTACCCCGTCTTTACTAATTTTATTATAATACTTTGTCTTGTAAAGCTAGCCTTTGAAACTTACAGCTCAGCTATATTTTGTCATCCTTTCTCTTTAAGCTTCTCTGGGTCCTAATGTAAGTTTTAGAGTCTCTTCTGTCAACTATTTTTGTCTTTCTGTTTCTCAGCCTTTTTAATGACCTTTTGTTTTCTTGACATGTGGTTCTCCTTGATGTCATGTGACAACTCATCCGATCTTTTGTCATTAATGTTATCAGTGTGTCAAAATGGGCTTTGAGTTGGTCTCTGAATTCACATGGGATACGCTGAAGGGGCATCTTGGCCTTTGTCACTTGTTTTCATTTTCTTTGGCTGCACCTTCAACTTGCATGTGAGCACGTGATGGTCTGTCCCACTGTTGTCCCCTGGCCTTGTTTTGACTGATGATATTGAGCTTCTCCGTTTTCCTTTTTTCCACAGATGTCGTTGATTTGTTTTCTGCATTCCATCTGGCACAGTGCACGTGCATTGATACTGTGGGGAATTTTTTAAGGGTATTTACAGTGAGTGAGGCATTGGTTGCATACCACTTTGTCATCTGATCTCAAGCACTGTTCCCGTCAACATCCTCACAATCTCTGTCGTGCTTGAGTCCTTGTTTGCAGCCGCTGCACCAACTCATCTCTTTGAGGGTCTTTCTGTTTTCCACGGATCCTCTACATGATGTCCTTCTCCAGGGACTAATCTCTCCTGATGACATGCCCGAAGTATGTGAGACAAAGTCTCGCCATCCCTGAGCTTCTTCCGCGACAGATGTGTTTGTTCTTCTGGCAGTCTGTGGCATATTCAGTATTCCAAGCCAACACAATATTTTAATTTTATAGGATAGTATATGCTATCCTCCCTCCTGACAAGCCACTCATTTCTATTATTGGACTAGCGGGTTAAAAAGAATACAGTTCTGCCTGTTATTTATTTCTTTACTGAGTACACATCTCCTTTCCCCTCAGAACATAAGCTTCTGGCCAGAGAGATCTTTTTTATTTACTATGGAAGTCCCATCAGTGTCTCGCCCTAAGGAGATGACCAATAATCATGCGTTAGATTACTATCACTCGTTCACTTATTGCCACTGAGTAGGATCAGACTCCCAGCTGACCCCTAATGGGTTCTCAAGGCGGTATAGCACGTGGGAGGAGAATGTCCATCCTTCTCTCACAGGGTAGCTGGTGGATTTTAACCGCTAGCGAGGTATGGCCTCTGAGTTAGCAATGTAACTTTCTCTGAGCCTCTTTAAACTTCATGCCCTTTTAAACTACTTGATGCCCTTTTAATTGTTGCTGTTGCGTAGTGTTGAGTTGGTGCCAACCCATAGCTGACCCTCCAGTGAGTTTTCAGAGGCAGTGAATTGCATGGGGAAAGGTTGCCCATCCTTCTCCCATGAAGCAGCTGGTAGATTCAACCTGCGTGCTTTTGGAATTACCACACAGCTTCTTAACCACTAGGTCATACTACATTCAAATCCATTTTTGATAAAATACTACAAAATACAGAATACAAAGAAAGACAAGTAGGGCCAACAAGTCTTTGGTTCAGTTACTATGGGCATGTCATTAGGAAGGTCCAGTCACTGGAAAAGGACCCCGTGCTTGGGAAGATAGAGAGGCAGTGATGGTGATGGGATCTCCATGAAATGGACTGACGTAGTGACCGTGACAGAGGACTCGAGCATACCAATGACCAGGAAGCTGATTCCGCCCTTTAATTCTGTCCTCCTCTACACAAGAGCCCTAGGAGTCAGAGCACCTCAGTTCCAGATGCTGTGCCAGGTCCTGGGGATAGAAGCACGAACAAAGTATGGCCCCTGGCCTCCAGGTTCTCCTGGTCTGGTGATGGACTCAGACACACAAACAGCAATTATGACACAAGGAAGCATTTAGCAAATAATAATAATAAATTCAGCAGGTCAAAGCTTGAGTTCCAAGCAGATTCACTTAATTCAATATTTATCCAAATGATTCGACCCAATTAAACTGCTGTTGATTATCGACGTCTCGGCCACCCACAGCCAGAGCCGCCTCACTCGTCAGCCTGCCCTTGCTCTCTTGCTGCTGTGATATCTAGCAGACTTGTCAGTAAATGACCCCAGAGCAGAAAATGCCTCCCTTAGAAAAGTGCCTCTAATTAGAAATTGCTCATGTACCTTCATTAAAATAAGCATTATTTATAGTGATGAATCTAAGCTGTGTACAGATTTTTTTTATCCCATTCTTTGCTATCTTTTCCTCCTAGAAAAGCTCACTGGCATATTTCATCATGAGCTCAAGGAAATGCAAATGTCCTTGTCTGTGGTCACGGGCACAGTCACATCTTTGCTTGCGTTGCCTCCAGCTAAAATTGGGACTTCCTTTTTCTGCCAGTGACTTTTTGAATATCCGTTTTTAGCAACTGCATCAGCAGATTCCCCTTTTAGAGAGATTCTTTTTTTTCTTCTTTTTTATTGTGATTTCAGTGAACATTTATAGAGCAAGTTGGTTTTCTGTACAGCAGTTCATACACTCTGTTTCATGACATTGAATGCAATCCCCATATTGGAACAGCACTCTTCCCACTTCCTACTGGTGTCTCCTGTTTCCACTTGTCCTTTCCTTCCTCTTCCTGCTGTCTGAGCTTTATCCTGGACATCTGCTGCCCTTTTCCTCTTGTGTGGTTGACTGTTCTAAGGGACCTGTTCTTCCCTGATTTTACTGATCACCTTGTGTTGTGATTGGCCATCAAGTGGGAACAAACTTGGGCCTGACCCTCCAGCAGTGTCCAGAGGCTCATAGAACAGCTCGTGGATTCAAACCACCTCCCTCAAGGAGCTTATAGTTTACAATGGCAGATACTTCTGAATAAGCCAGATTATGTTGGGAGTGCCATCAGGGGAATTTTATGGTGTGAGGGAAGCATGTGACATAGTTTGGGGGGAAGTGTCAAGGAAGGCTTCTCTTCAGAAATTATATCTAGGCATTTATGCAAAGGGAGGAAGAGGTGTGTGTGCATGCATGTGTGCATGTGTGTGTGAGAGAGAGATCAAGAGATCTAAGGATGTATACAATCAACTTTTGCCCCTTAGTAAGGACCAAGCGTTGAGTGAGGGGTGAAGCTGGAGAAGCTGGTGGTCTAGACCACACAGAACCTTATACAACTTGCTAAAGACCACCTTTCTTTTACTCCTTACTTTTGAGGGTGACTCAGGGCTGTTGAATTGTTTAAATCAGGGAGATGACAGTGTCATGGCTTACACTTAAAAAGAATATATGAGGAGAAAGCTGGATTGGAGGTAGAGTGTGTAGGGAGAGAGGATGGAATAGTCCAGACTGGAGACCCTGAACAAGATAGTAACTTTGAGGAAGGAAGCAGTAGTCATAAACACCAATACAAAGCAGTAGACTGGATGTTGTTGTTGTTGTTGTTATGTGTCATCAAGTCAAGGACGATTTATTTATGGCAATCCTTATTAACAAAAGATCTGAACCCTGTCCTATCCTGTGCCATCCATAGAGTCTACACACTTGAGCCCCGTTGCTGCAGTCACTGTGTCAGTCCATTCGCTGAGGGTCTTCCCTCCTTCACTGACCCTCCATGTTTCCGATCATCATGTCCTAGGAGACAGTAGTCTCTCCTAGCAAAATACCAGAAACATGTGAGACAAAGCTTCCCCGTCCTTGCTTCCAAGGGGTATTCTGACTGCACTTTTCCTCCAACACGTGTTTGTTCCTTTGGTGGTCCGTGAGATACTCAGTACTGTTTCCCAACCCCACAGCTCAAAGGCATCAATTCTTCCTCTTTCACCCTTATTTATTATTCAGTTCTCAGAGACACAGCAAGTGACTGAAAAGACCATGTCCTGAACGAGTCACACTTTTGTCTGGATATGGGGGTTCTTAAGATGCCAAAGATGACACTCACGTTTCTGAGTACTTGGGTGCAAGATGGCACCATTTGTTTAAATGGAGATTTCACCATTAAATAAGTATTCCCTTTAGGGGTGGGGGTTAATCCAGGGCTCTTGTGGTCTCTGCTACCATTGATTCTCAACTGGGGATGATTTTACCCCCCAGAGACACTTGCCAGGACTTGGATACTTCATTCTGGTCGACTGTCAAAACTTAGGAGCAGGGAGAGAATACTACTGGTGTCTAGTAGATGCCACTCAGTGTTCTGAACTGCACAGATATCCCCCCAAAACCAAGAACTATTCAACCCGAAATGGCCCGAGTGCTGGAATTCAGAAACCCTGCCCTTATGAAAGTGTCTCGGTTATTTACAGCTTTAGTGGAAATTCATGGAGCAAAGTGTTCCCCAAGGTGACAGCCACTTGGGATGGGAACTCAGTTAACTCTGTGGAAGGAAGAGCGAGTATAGAAAGACGGACCCCGCTGGAGCTCTGAGGGGGCATTCCATCCGACAGGACACCGAGAAGGAGCCTGCTCCCTGAGGAGAACGGCAGTACCCTTCCCATACACATAGTGGAGAAGTCATTCTAGCCCTGGCTTGGGGTCTTCCGTCGTCCAGATCTGCAATCTCTTTTCACATCCCTCTCCCCCAATAACTTGCCTTCACATCCAAGCTCCTATGTATTACCACTGGCCTTTTTCTTTGGTAGTCACAAACTAAAGCAAAAAATCCCAAGCTCATTGCCATTGAGTCAGAAGCAAACACGCAGCTGACCATCCATTGGGTTTCTGGGATAAATTGTGTATTAGAGGTGGAGCCTTGCCTGTCTTTCTTCCATGAAGCTGCTGGTAGATTTGAAACGCCATAGAAGTCTGGCCTTTGGGATAGCAAGCAGCCCAACTCCCTGTTTCTAAGCTGCTCCTCCAGAGAACTGCTGGTTCCTCGAGGGAATACCCTCAACATCTGATCCGTCTTGGTTTTGGCGACTCCATGTGCAACATGACACTACCCAGTCCTACTCCATCTCTGTGATCGATGGCGGATTACATTCTTGCTATAAGATTTTAATTGATGGACTTCCAGAAGTAGAGCACCAGGCTTTTCTTCCTGGTCTTTCTTTGCCTGGAAGTGCTGCCGAAACCTCTCCAGTATCATAGCAAGAAGCAAGGTTCCACTGACAGTCTCTTGGTGGCTGCTCGTGAAGTACACTGCCTGGGAATTGGACGCACGCCTCCCACATGGAAAGTGAGAATCCTATTGCTGCTCTCCTTCCAGCCCCATTCATCTTAGGGCCCCCATAACATCTGGTACATTGTAGCTGTTCAGTGTATGACTCACAAAGTCCCCTGCGGTGGGACATGTCCTCTGTCCCCTTGAAACCTCTAGCAGTGCTAGACTCCTCCCACATACTGTCCCAGCCCCATGATCGTCCCACTTTGTGAAACTCAGGGACCACAAGGCACTTCCAGGCTCGCATGCCAATCACCAGACATGACTAATTTTTGAGTTATTAAATAAACCACTGATTGCATAAATTCCAATTTAGGCAGAAACACATCGTGTCGGAATTGAGCCCCGCCAGAAATTCTCTCCTCCGAGTTTGAAAACAGGAATCTAGCTGGGGAAATGCCACCACCTCGTGATAGAAAGGATCCCATTACCTGCGATTATGATTTTGAGTTGAGCTGTCAGAAAGATTGCCCAGAAAAATATGCTGGTTTATTCCGCCCAGGAAGGGTTTAATTGGCTTCTGTCAGGTTTTATGTTAGTGCTGCTTGCCACCGAGCCCCGGATGAATTCTCGTGGCTTTCAAATTTAACAGCTGATGGCTGGCTGGGTCCTCCTCAGAGGCTCTGGGAATGTTTAAAGGGGGTCATGAAGAGACCTCTCCCCCAGCAGAACAAGAGCTGGTCTAACCAGTGTTCTTGAACCCCACCAAATGGTGCAAACAGATGGGGGTGTCACAGGGGGGAACACAGCCCGTCTGCCACTGGTTCAGCATCTTCTTCGTGTTCTTTCAATGTGCATTTCCCAGCCCCCATCATTCAAGTTTCCAGAGCATCCCACGTGTTGGCGAGGGTCAGTGAACGAGAGGAAGACCCTCTAGGAGATGATGTGACAGTGACAACATCAGTGGGCTTGGGCAGAGATTGTGAGGGTGGCACAGGCTTAGGCAGGGCTCTGTCCTGTTCTAGCAGAGGGTTGTTATGAATCCGAACAGACGAGACGGCAGTTAACAACAGCATCTTGGGCAGTGCTTGGCACATACAGGGACTCGGAAATATCAGTTGATTGGATGAATGGATGTTTCTGTTGTGAGAGGGGCTACACTTTTCTCCTGGCCCCACAGCCTTCTAGAAGCTGGGCACTGCTGCCCTTTCCAGAGGGCCCTTAGGAATAGTGAGGCATCCTTGAGGTTCCAAAGGCATCTTTGTGAAGTGAAGGGGTGGCTTCCAGTTTTGTTACCCTCTGTTATGTGGGACCTCCAGTGTTTCAGCATGTTTTTCTTAAGTCATGTGGGCTGGTCATTGCTGGGTGGCCAGCACACTCTGCATGTCCCATCATGTGTCTCCACACTGAGGTCAGAAGAGGCAGGTGACACAGCCTGGCCAATGAGGCATAAGAGGAGACATGTCAGGAAGGGTCTGAACCACCTTCACTTTCCTAAACAGACCTGTTCTTGGCAAGTCCATTCTGAGTTACAGCATCAAGGTGATGCCACATGTTACAGAGTATGTAACTATGTAATACGGTTTTCTTAGCTGCAATCTTTTTTTCTATTTAAAAATAAAAAACCCCACACAGAAAACAAAACCAACCCTTTTTGTTGTGATTGCAGTAAAATTTTACAAAGCAAATTGGTTTCTTATTCAACTGTTACATGCTTTATCATACCAGACATTGAGTTCAAGCCTCAAATTTTACCACCACTCTTCCCACTTCTTCCCTGTGCTTCCCATTTCCATTCATCCTTGCTTCCCATTTCCATTCATCCTACTCTCCTGTCCCTTCCTGCCTTCTGAGATTTACCGCTAAGCAAATTGATCTTGAATGGTTGATTGTCCTAAAGAATGTGTTTCTCCTTGGTGGTGGTGTTTGTTCACCTTACAGATTTTCCTCATAAAAGGAAATGTAGCCATTGTTTTTCCTTCTTCCTTATTTCTGCTAGAATACTGATGTGATGCCTGGGGCTAAAACAGCCATTTGTGCCCAAAATGGAAAAAGTTAGGCCATCCTTGACATTTATGAGCCCTTAAATCAATACCAGCAGCCACCACTTCCATATTTTTGGAAGAGAAAAAGAAATTCATATTTGTTTGTATCACTGCTTTTCCCTTTTCCTGTTACCTGCAGACAGGCTGTTCCTAATTGGTCTACATTGCACTGGGAAAATCTGCATTTAGGGACCACTCTACATTACTGAGGAGTAATGATGTCAGTTTGAGGACTAAGGTGTGTCTGATTCAGGCCATGGTCTTTCCAATCACTTGCTGTGCATCTGAGAGCTCACCACTGAATAAGGATGACAGAAGAATTGACACTTTTGAGCTGTGTCCTTAGAGAAGAGCTGAACATCCCATGGACAGTTTGTTCTGTCAAGGGAACAGATACGTCTTGGAGATGGTGCAGCTGGAGTGCTCATTAGAGGCAAGAATGAGGTTTTGCTTCACATACTGTGGGCGTGTTACTGGGAGGTGCTATTCCCTGGAGAAGGACATGATGCTTGAAAGCGTGGAGGGTCAGCAAAGGAGAGGAAGACCCTTAACTAGGTGGACTGACACGGTGACTGCCACAGTAGGCTCTCGTGTGTCAGGAAGTGTGAGGATGGTGCAGGATAGAACAGGGTTCGGATCTGTTGTTCAAAGGACACTGTGAGTCATACTTGACTTGATGGCACCTAACAACAACCTTCTAATTGGGAAGGGATTGATGGGGTTGGGCTGAGATTCACAGGGACTTTAAACCATACTCGGCCCTTCCCCTTACTTCCCATTGCTCCCCATTTACTGTCGCTGAGGATTTTAACTCAAGCATTTCTGCCATCTAGATGAACTCTCCTACAAGGTGCTTATGCAAATGCACCATCAAGAGTAAATCCTGATATTAACCCTGACATAACCCTGTCCTCTCTACCAGTGGGGCACTCTGGCTTCATTCAGCTTCTTTCACACATCATGACCACGTCTCAGCCATGGGGTAGCGCTCACATCCCCACCTTCCCCCACTTACCAGGTGTTAACTCCACTAGAAATTATTCTCAGTATTTTGTACACATTGTTTAACTTAATCTCTCCAAAACACTTATCCAGACCCTAATATTAGCATTCAGGTTCCCAAATAGTAAATGTTAATTTATCCAATTACCACACCAGCGGGTGCAGTCTGTGCTCACTGATTAACCTAAGTCCTGGTAATTTGAACTCACCCAGTGGCACTGCTGAGGAAAGGCCTGGCAATCTCCTCTAGATTACAGCCAAAAGGACCCAGATAGAGTGGTAACAGGAGGAGTATCATGCATCAGAATTGATTCATTGGCGATGGATATTATTATTTAAACCATTTTCTAGAGTGTTCGCTTCAGCAACACTTACACTAAAATTGGAATGATACGGAGGAAATTAGCATGGCCCTTGTGCAAGGATGACATGCAAACCAATTTCTGTAACCTCACGGTAAAGATTTATGAAGAGTCATTGAACTCGTCGTCTGGCTTAAAAGGTATCGTTCCTGACGAGTCACTGAGCACATCGTCCATTATGAAGGCTCTTTGAGGTGCTGCCTCTGTGCATCCTCTGTCCTCCTACTCCGCCCATGCACAGCCGTTGTCTTGGAGCCCATGTCTCATCCCGTCGGAACAAAGAGCTTTCTGCATTGTGTCCAGCATGAAGAAAGTGCCTCTCACAAAGGACTGGTCACGTACCTACTAGCTGAAATCCACCTAGAGGTGCCTCAGAAGACCAGTCTGGGGATGGGCTTCTGGAAGGTCCTGAAAACATTTATGGCAAGCCCTTCTACAGGGCACACACAGGGTTGCATGAATCTTTACAAAATCTTCTTTAATTGCTGCTCCCTTGTCAGGAGGTCGTGGGCATGTCTTCTTGGCATCCTAACTTATCACGGAGAGGAACCCATGGTCACATGGGCCTGCAGTTAGACATGGCAAGGTTCACCAAGGGGGCATCTTCCCTGCAAAACTTGAGAGCATAACGGGGAGGAAACCCCAGACCACCCAAAACCCTGAATGTTGTAATTGGTTACAGAGGTATCTGTGGAGCCAGAGCCATCCTTTGAAGAAAGACTCCTTGCTGTTTATCTGGCCTGAATCATGAGTGGCACAAAGAGGTGTAGCCAGCCTGCTGTGAGTCTTCAGAACTGAATCTCAAGTGGCCTTTAAGGTTTTTAGCCCCTCTGCTCTCATCCCAGGAAATCAGTGGTGCAGGGCGGGGCGTGGTCTCAGTGATTAGAGGCCACAGAAATCACAGGGCTCTGAGCTCCTTCCCCACAGAGCCTGGTGATACAACACAGCCCGGCACCTGCCGCTTCAGGCCCAGTTTCTCCCTCAGGAACCAGAGGGGAATCATTTTGCTATGGCATGCAAAGGAGGAGGGAAAATATTTCTCAGTTGTGTTGGTTTGCCTTTGCTTAGTGCAGGCGGCCCCGGTGGACTTTCAGAGGCTGAGCTGCTAGTCCCCTTCCTGCACTTCTCCGTCCACAGCCACGCAACAGCAGAGCCCAAGTTGTTCTCACATCTGGGTCCCCCTGCTCCTCATCCTAGGGTCTCAGTGTCTGCTTGGCAAGTTCTCTTCACAGAGAATGGTGATGGTGGGGCTTTTCACACCTCAGTTGACCCCTGTGCTGCTGATGTAGCTGGTACAGAACCCTCTGACCATGCATTGCCATGCACCAAATGCATGAGGGTGAGCTAAAATGCTTCCAAGCCCTGCACCATCCCTGTGATTCACTGGAGATCAGACAGCTGTAATCCAGAGAGTCCTCACTGGCAGGTTTTCAGAATCAGACTGCCCGGCCTTTCTTCCTGGTCCACCTTGGTGTGGGAGCTTTGCTGAAGCCTGTTTATCATCATAGGTGTGCACAAACCTCCACTGGCAGGTGAGAGATGACTGTTCACCAAGTACACTGGCCAGAAATCAAATCCAGGTTTCCTGCAAGGAAGGTTAAAATTCTACCACTGAATCACCACCACTCAGCCATGTACAAAAGAGGGTTAATAACAGTTCCTCTATGATGGTGTTGTTGTGTGCCCTGGAGTCAGAATCACCTCACAGTTGACTGTCCAGCAGGTTTCCAGAGAATGTGAATCACACAGGAGGAGGAGACGGCTCATCTTTGTCTTGTGAAGCAGCTAGTGGCTTTGACCTGCCTGTCTTTGGGTTGGCAGTACAGCTCCTTACCCACTGAGCGACCAGAGCACCCTATCTCTATAATACAGTAGTTAAAAAGCTCAAACAACAATGTAATACTGACTGACATTTAACAGTATTTACTCTGCTGGAGTTAATCATATAAACTCAGTGAATCCCCACAACATCTAGTTCAAGATGCACATTTTCTTTACACATTTTACAACTGAATCAGGATATGCCTTTTTTACTACTAGTCCGTTAACAGTTTCATTACTAGAGTTTTTCCTCCTTATTGGAACATAGACACAAAAGATGATGCAACTGACAGTTAAAGGCTTCTTGGATGAGGTAAAATAGGATAAGCCCATTTCACAGAGGAATAAACTGAGGCACAGAGGCACTGATTTGCTCAAGGCCACACAACCTAGGTAGAGGGGGTGGGCTGTTTTGTTTTGTTTTGTTTTTGGCTTTTTCCCCCTAGGAATAGTTTTTGAATGCACTTAGTTTGCTCAAGTATCTGGGGTTTTTTTTATATTATTGTTTTATGTTTTGAAATATTCTTTTATTATAATTTTTAAAATTTTGTTTCATTCATGTACTTCTTTTTTTTAAAATGAGCTCTTTTAATTGGTGAGCTAGGATGTGAGTGAAACAGTCTGTGGGATCCTTGGCAATTTTAAGATCTATCCAAATGGGAGAAATGGCTTTTCTCTCTGAGGGTATAAATCACGATGAGGTGGAACCTTGAGTGCATCAGGAGAGAAGCTGGTAAATTTTAGAAAAGGTTCTAAGCCTTTCTGCTTTTTACCATGCACCCCTTCTTTTTAGCCTTTTCTGGGGCAGACGCTGTGCATCCTTGATACAAAAGGCCTGCTCCCCCTTCTGCCATGGTAATCCCATCAGGCTTCTCTTTTGCTTCTTTGAGAAACAAAGAGAAAAGGGGGTCCCTAGGCAGCTTAGGGAGCCCTACATAAGGGCGAACTAGCAGGATTCCTAAACAAAAGGCCGTCAAGGGGGGGATTTGCATATATTATTCATTCTCCCACTGTTGAAAACACATAAATGAAGGTTTAATATGATGCAGGATGCTGCTGTAATAGCGGTTGTGCTTTATCGACCTCCAGCTGGTGAAGAGGAAAAGCAGCTGGCTCCAGAGGGCTTTCGGACTCTTTGTGTGTTTTCCCAAGGCCCAGCAGTCACACCAGCACCCAACTAGTTAAAACCACTTGCTGTCAAGGTGATTTCAACCCAGGTGACCTCCTTTGTGTCAGAGTAGAGCTATGTTCCACAGAGCTTTAAAGGGCGGATTCTTCTGAAGTCCATTGCCAGGCCTTTCTTCTGCAGTACCTGGGGATGGGCTCAAGCGTCCAACTTTTTGGTGAACAGCGAGGGCAGTAACCATGGCCGACCCAGCCAGGGACTCCACACCTGCACGCAGCACACTCTTACCTTCAGCCCGGAGTGGCTGCCTTTTTTTTTCTCTGACATGCTTGGATCCCTCCTCACTGGATTTTGCCCAAGTGCCTAGTATTTTGTTATTGTGTTTTGCGTGTGTGTCATCTGCTCAGCAAGCCTACTGACTGTGGGAAGTGGAGATTGCGCCTCATAGCTTTCTCTGTCCCCCGTGGCAGTGACCATGAGAACCCCTCATCACGGCCTGGGTGGCATGCTGAAGTCACTGATGTCACCATCTCTTTGCTGTTGGGTCAGAACTGGCTCATAGCTGACCCTCAAGAGGGTTTCTGTGACTCACTCAGGAGGGGATTGCCAACCCTTCTCCTTTGGAGCTGAGGGTGGATTCGAACTGCTAAAGCTGTGATGTTTGGGCTAGAAGCATGGCTTCCTCTGGTCTACACCACCAGAGCTCCCTTGTGGCAAAGTGGAAAAATTAAAAGAATGAAAATAAAACAGCCCCACACAAGAAACCCACAGTTATTGAGTCACTGCTGGCTCACGACAACCCTACTAGACAGTTAGAAACGCCCCCAATGCTTTCCGTGGCTGTAAATAATTACGGACACAGACTGCCTCAGCCCCCTCCCATGGGGGCTGATACAGACTAACCACTGACCTTTTGGTTGGCAGTAAAGCACTTTAGCCACAGCACCACCAGGTTTCCTGTGGTAAGGAGAGAAGGCTTAGATTCTGGAGCCAGGCACATCCAAGTTCGTATCCCTGCTCTGCTCCGTGCTGGCTGGGATAAGGCACCTGCTGGCCTCACTCGGCCCACCTGTCACCATCTCTCCTGAGACAGTTCCAGCTCACACCTTGCAGGACTGTAAAAGGTTTTAAAAGACCACATCTGCAGACTTGAGCTCAGCGTCTGGCACATGGAGAATACGTTGTACGTGTCACCACCATCCGTACTGTGCAATTATTATTTGTTTGATTTGCATCAGAAGTTGATGTTAATTTCTACACATTTTCTTGTGGCTTGCCAATTCCAAGTTAGCCTGGTTTAGGTTAATCTGTGATTTACTGTAGCTCTTGGAAGTAGAAATTCTTTAAAGCACAGCCCTTTGAATGTCTGTCAGGGACCCAAGGGTCTTCATCCAACTGGCCTTCGTCGTTATTTCCTAGAAAGTAGGCCAGGCAGTGTTTATGCCCAAGGTCTTATTTATCCAGCCATTCCCAGTAAGTCTTTTCCTACTCACTGACCTTGCTCCCTGATTCCCTAGATGAAGATAATCATTCTAACCTGTGTGTCTCCCTCCACTCACCATGCTACTATCAAAGAGCAAAAATCTTTTTCTTGTACACACAGATGCACATACACAAGCCCGAGTTAGCTGTCCTTTCTCTGCCCTCACAAACCCGGTGACAATTCCTGAGAATATAGCCAATCACAATAGAACAAATCTGTTTCTTCTACACTGAACCCTGAGCTTTATTTTTCTCTTTCTTTAATTGTTGCAAAAATATATGTAACTGCTAGCCTTACTAGGTATTAAAACATATTGAAAAATAATTATAAGTAGCTTGAAACTTATGAATAAAATAAAAATCACCCCCCCCAAAAAAAAAGTGGTGTGGAAAAGGAAAGAGGAACTATGTAGGATAGCAAAGATTAATAGGGCATGAGAGATGAAGTAGGTAAAGAACATGGGGAACTGAAGGAGAGAAATGCAACAGATCAATGGTATTTACTTATATAAAACAGCACAAAAATGATTGTACAAAACACAGTGTGCATGAATGAAGCAAAGCATATGAATACTTGTATAAAACTAAATTATGGTATAAACAGATAATACTTTTTTAAGTGCAATAGTTTGAACAGGCACACCTTAGTCTTCTATGGATATCTTTGCTCTTTAGCACTTTAAAGAAGTCTTGATAGCCTATTTGCCCAATGCCACATTTTAAAAAAAAAATTTCTTGACCATTGCTAATGTAGGTATTAACCTCAAATCCAGGTAGAATTAAATCCTTGTGTTTTCCTTTTCTCACCTCGCATGATGTTTACTACTGTCCCAGAGGTAAGGATTTTTGTTTTCTTGATGTTGAGGTATAATCCCTATTAAAGGTTGTAGTTTTTGATCTTAAAAAAAAATACATATAACATAGTGTTTGCCAATGTAACAGCTTTTCAGATGCACTATTTAGTGACATCAATTCCATTAATCATGTGGAATACCTATTATACCAGTCTTGGTGGCCAAATTTCCATCACAGTTAAACGGACATCCACTGCATCCAAAATAATGACTCCCACTTTTCCTTCCTCAACAGGATGGAGCGGCACACACAGTGACCATTATAATAGGCTCAAAACTATCAGAGATGGTGGTGATGGCACAGGACAGGGCAGAGTTCAGATCTGTTATTCATTGGGTTGCTGTGAGTCCCGGTGGACTTGATGGGTATACTTAACAACAATAGTGTCCCTAGCACCCACTAATAAACTTTATGATGTACACATTTTAGATATTTCTTACACATGAGATCATATATCATATTTGTCCTTCTGTACTCCATTTGTGTCAGTCAGCGTGCTGTTTCAGGGTTTAGCCACATTATAATGTGTATCAATCAGGACTTCTCTGTTCGGCTGAGTAATATTACACTGTAGGGAGCTCTGGTGGCTTAGTGGTAAGGAGTCATGCTGCCAACCCAAAGGCATATGGTTCAAGTCCACCATTGGCACCTCGGGAGAGAGGGGCCATCTCCTCTCATGTGATTGACAGCCTCTGAAAATCTGCTGGAGGGTCAGCTATGAGTTGGTTCCGACTTGACAGTGCATAACAACAAACAACAATATCACATTGTACGCATGTCCTACATCTTGTTTATCTGTCTTTTTTTAATAATTTTTTTTCAGTGGTGTACCATCAAGTCGGATCTGACTGGCACAAGAGGAGATTGTTCCTCCTTCTCCAGCACAGCATCTGGTGGATTTGAACAGCGCACCTTCAGGGTTGCAGCACCATGTCCATCTGTCTTTTAATGTGCATTTTGATTGTTTGCATCTTGCAGCTACTGTGAATCACGCTGCAGTGAACACTGCTATAAGGGTCTCAGTTTTAATCACTTCATTCAAGAGTCTTGGGTCCATGTGCCTACAAGAAAAATATCTGGTTGTTCTGCATATCATTTATTTGAAGGACCACTAAACTCTTTTCCACCATGACTATTGATTATTAACTTTTTTTTTTATTATTAACTTTTTATGAAATCAAGTCCTTTTTCTTAAGTGCAAGCTCTTAGCACCCAACAGAGAGGTTCAGTATGTGTTTGTTTTTAAAAAAATCAATGAAATCATCATATAGGTAAAATCTAGGGATGTTTACAAGACAGACACTATCCATCAACAAACCTTTTTACTGCTCAGGGTCAACCATGAGAGGCACTTCGATCCCCTCGACCTACAGATGGCAGCACTGAGGCAGCGAAGCTCTGTACAGGGAAGCTAAGAGGCAGATCCAGGGTTCTGGCTCTGCTGCTTCCCCGGGCACTCAAGCCCCTCTCTACTTCTGAGACACCAGCCTTACTCCTCTTCTTTTCCTTGCTCTCTGTGCCCATCTCTCCTCAGCAGGAAGCGACCCACAGAAGGCTTAGATCAAACTCACTGCTGGGCCTCATGTTAAGATGAAAGGGGATGCCTGGAGATCACATCTTGCCTAGTGATCAAATTGAGGGCCGAGCCAAGGAGAGCGGATAAAGATGTGCTAATTGTAAAAAAAAAATAAATAAATAAAGTACACGCAGGGGAGCCCTTTGAACGAACCACCAGGTGAAGCATCTTTAAGCCTTAAGCTTTCTCACAGCACTGACTTTTCTGAAGCCCTCCCTCCCAGCTGGAGTACAGCTGTGAGAACAAGGTAGACAAGAGCAAGTGGACAAGAGGCGGCCCACATTGGCACCTACTCTTCTGGTCACTGGTGACATCAACGCTCCAGTATATGGTAACAAAATTATAAGAAAGTAGGCTGCAATTCCAAAGGCACGTGGTTCATATCTACCATCTGCTTCGTGGGAAAAGGATGGGCAGTCTCCTGTGTGACTCACTGCCTCTGAAAATCACTGGAGAGGCAGCTGTAGGTCAGATCCACCTCGATGAGACACACAACGATAAGAAGTCATTTAATACATACTTCACTCACTCATACAGTTTCTGCTTAACTGGTGTTAACTGTTCTTTCTTCATTGTGGTTGGCTGCCTTTGAGTTAGCCGTCAGTTCAAAGCCACTCCAGGTACAATGAAATTAGACCATTAGGATCCATTGAGTTTTCACTGAAAAGGAAGGAAATAACCGGCATTTCTTCCTGTTCTTAGTCTAAAAACCCCAGTGGAATCTGGTCAGCATCCTAGTCACATGCAAGGCTCCAGTGACAGGCTCCATCAGTTGGGAATTAAACCTGGTCACTTGCATAGAAGGCGGGGATTACATCACTGTGCCTCATTGTTATTTGCCCATGAGTCAGGACCGACTCTCCAGCAGGTTTTCAAAGGCAGTTTAATCCTATGCAAGGAGAGAGCCCATCTTTCTTCCATGAATCAGCTGGTAGATTCGAACTGCACGCCTTCAAGCTGGCAGCTCAACTCCTTACCACTAAGATTGCTCATATTTCTCCCTCAGAGCAGCTGGAGGACTTGAACTGCTTGCCTTAGGGTTGGCAGCACACAACTCCATACTACTAGGCCACCAGGATCACAAGCAAATAAAGGTTCAGGGACGCTAAGTCACATAGCTACTTTGACCTCTTCAAACTTCGAAGCCTGACATTCTGCAGACTTCCATAAAGAAGAATGTGTACGCCCCAGGCCCCATGGACCTCAAAAGAGTTTCTATGATGGCAAACCCACAATTCATCTTCATTTTTCTCTGATGTTCTGCAGTGTCACTGCTAATTTATCCCATCATTTTACAATTACTGGTTAATAGGATGGCCCGGCGCACCATTCTGCCTGGTGTTTTCATTCAAGAGAAACCAACCGTTGACAGCAACAGGGATGTGTCTGGACAATACCATTATCGCCTGACTTTTCTCTTCCCCTCTTCCTTTGTTTGGGCTGGATGCTAATCCCCATTTCACCTGATCTCGAAAATGTGTCTGGTTTTGGTGGAGAGAGAAGACTTACCTGTTTTAATTTGCATCTCTCTTAGGGCTAGGGATTTTGAGCATTTCTTCATGTGCTTGTTAGCCATCTGAATGTCGTCTTCGGTGAAGTGCCTGTTCAT
>NW_006399839.1:4958126-4969744 GCF_000299155.1 Elephantulus edwardii | reverse complement strand
ACTGTGGCAATTGGACAATTAAAACAGACATACGGATGGCGGGGAAGAAGAACAAACTGGGGAGGAGGGTGGAGAGAATTGTGCGGCAATGAAGGAGTGAAAGCCCAGAATCCCTGTGAATGTTCATTGAAACTAATAAAATTTAATAATAAAAAAAAAAGAAGACTTACCTGTGCTTTCTGCTCTGAGGAGTGAAAGAAGGGCCCCGAGTTGACAGAGTTCTGGATCTTCTTGTCCACTGGGACCTTGGTCATTTTTCACTCTGGGTCTCTGCCCTCTAGAGAAGAGTGGATCCAGCGTCTTCTCAATCTGACGCCTCTGTTATCAGACACTCCAGCAATGTCTCCCACAAAGGTCCTCACTTACTCAGACTCCAAAGTAATTGTTGGCCAAGGAGCACTAGGAGAACAAAAAGGCATCAGGATCCAACACAAACCAGAAACGGAAGTCCAGGCAAGGTGGAATCAAGGAGGCCAACAGTGAAAAACTTTAGAAACAGGACATTTTATATGCTTTCCTCCAGTTTAAATGGAGGTATCTTCCCTTCTTATAAAATAGGAACTAAAAAAATAACGCCCTTCTGATAACTTGTGAAGGTCAGCTCATGGAGGGGCCCACAGACCCCCATCTTCCCTGCAGTCCCAAGAAAACTGGACTGAGGCAGCCCCGCTATGGGGCTCATCGGGCCACCAGGAGGAAAAACGGCCGGTTAACTGAGAGGCCGTGGCCAACGGTTGCCCGGCAACGGGACGCTCTGGCGGGCTTTCTCATTGGTTGGAATTGTTGGGGGCGGAGTCGTGAACTAACCTTGCAAAGAGGCTGGGAGGCGGCAGCCAGGAGAGCAGGGTTGTCCAGACTCATTAACTCCCAGATCTCAAGACCCTGATAGTTTCTTTCCACTCAAACACCATCTCCTGGTATAGCGTGTTCCCTCCTGCTGATCCTTCATGACTTCTAGAGTTTTGGGTTCACAGCTTGATGTCTGTGAACATCAAGCTCACCTTCCTAAGTCATCTTCCCAAAATGTAGCTATCTTTTTTTTTCTGTCTATGTGTGACATTTATTGAGTATTGAGTGCTTAAAATGACTTAGGCGCTGTTCTAAGCATTTTATGTTAGCTGGACCCGCTCAGCCTGCCTTTTAATAATGGACTCTTACCACCCTATTTTAAGGAGCTCACGTGGCTTTGTGGTAAGGAATTGTGCTACCAAACCAAAGGAGCGGGGTTCAAATCCACCCGCATCTCCTCTGGAGAAAGATTGGCGTCCCTTCCTGTGTGTTTTACTGCCTCTGAAAACCTGCTAGATAGTAAGCTCTGAGGCAATTCTGACTCCCTGGTACTTAACAGCAACATTGCCCTATTTTACAGACTAGGAAAACTGAGGCAGAGACACGTTAGATGGCATTGCTTAAGGTCACACTGCAGACACCTGAGCGGGAACACAAATCCAGAGAATCTGAGTCTAAAGCCCAAGATCTTTGCTGAGAATGTCTATAGTTAATGGACCTTGGCTTCCAGATCTTCCCAGAGGGGCTTAATAATGTTATTACAGTTTGTCAAGGATTAAAGCAGATAATATATATGAGCAGAGGGGAGTCCCAGTCGCCTTTTGTTACTGCTATGTGCCATTGAGTCAGAACTGACTGATGATAGGTGACCCTACAGTAGGTTTTCAGACTCAGTAAATCACGCCCATCCTTTCCTGAGGAGCAGCTGGTGGACTTGAACTGCCTGCCTTTGAGCTGACAATGCAACTCCTTACTGCTAAGTCGCCAGAGCTCCCTACTGATTACATAGTAGCTCTGATTACAGGTTTTTTAGTCTCCTCCCCTAGAAGAATTAGTCACACTGCCGACACAGTAGTCATCTGACAGCCAATATTAATATTAACTGATAAGTATTGATCGCTGGCTCTGTGCCAGACACTCTACCAAGCACTTTATTACTCTAATTCATTTAATCCTTTCAATGACCTTATGAGGTGTGTTCTCAGCCTGCCTTGGATGCTTGGCACGTGTTGTGATTTGTAAGCCTTACCTTGGCCTTGTTTCCCCCCTCCTCAACTTGATTCATGCTTGAGTCCTAAATCTAGAACTCCTGGGGATTATGATGTCATCGTGGCCACATCATGACCTCACCCTCTGTTCAGGAGGTGTTCACTGCAGGAAGACACCCCGCAGCTTACAAAATGCCTCCCAAGTCCAGTGCCTGGAAGTCACTATTTGCTCACCATTGTCTTAAGCCTGAGCCCGACTGTCCCTTTCAGGGAAATTTCGGTTCTCCAGCTTCCTTTGTGGGCTGCATCAAACTATTAGCTAGCACTTTCCGAAGGATGCAGCTAAACAGAAGCACATTCAGAGGATGGGGCCAGGGATGAGTCGGAGGAGAAAATATGACAGGATGGGGGATATTCGGACCTGAGCACAACAAATGGCTGCCCTTCTTGTAGGGACAGGCTGGTGATGAAGGGTTCATCTGATTCTGTGTGAGCCCAGGGAATAGGAGGAGGATGTGGGTGCCATATGAGGAAACATTTGCTCAGTGGAGCATGGTGTTAAAGAGGCCTTGGCTCTAGAATCAGACTGTCTTGGTCATGGGCAACCTCACTGAGAAGCACTGTCATAGGACACCGATGAGAATGAATTGGAGTGATGCATCCAGAGCACTTCAGTAGCCCAGAAGACATACTTCCTAAATGGTAGATCCTATTATTTTTGCTCAGAGCCAGATGAGACCTGGGCATGGTGAGGATACTGGACTAAAGCAGACCTGTGATCTAATCCTGGGTCTACATTTACTAGCCATGAACCCGTGGTCAAGTGATGTCACCTCATTGAGCCCCAGTGTCATCATTCATAAAAATGGCCATGGTTATGCCCAGCTTGCACGGTTGGGAAGACCTGAGAGAGATGGTGAGTATATAAAGTTTAGTGCTTACTGGGGGCTCAATGAGTGGTGGTTCCCTTATGTGTTGATGTTGTGTTTGTTGTTGTTAGGACCTTTCTAATTTATTCCGACTCTTAGAAGTCCTCCATGCAGCCAAATGAAATCCCACGTGGTCCTCCTGGGCCTTTCTCACTAAGGTTGCTTTGTCTGAGCCCTTTGTTTGCTGCTGTCCCCACGTTGACCCATCTCACCGAGGGTCCTACCTCTTGCTCACTGACCCTCTACTTTGCCAAGCGTGGTGTCCTTTTCCGTGAGCTGGCCCCTCGTGATACCATGCCCAAAGTATGTGACACACATTTTTGCCATCCTTGCTTCTAAGAGGTATTCTGATTATAATTCTCATAAGAAATATTTGTTGTTCTTCTCACAGTCCATGGTACATTCAGCATGCTTTGCCACCATTGTAATTCAAAGAAGCATTATCACTTTTTCTAAGGAGCTCTGGTGGCCTAATAGGGAAAGACTTGTGTTGTCAACTCAAAGACAGGTGGTTGAATCCACCAGTTACTCTGAGGTAGAAAGGTGAGCAGTCTTCTCCCCTGTGATTTACAGCCTCTGAAAACCCACTGGCTTGTCAGCTATGAGTCACTTCTAACTCGGCACATAACAACAACAACAACAACAACAACGATGCTCCTCAGTCCTCCTCAGTCATTGTCCAGATTTCCTATGCATATGAGGTGACTGAACGTACCTTTGGGCTTGAGTCGGATGCAGTCAAGTCCTCATGCTCACATTATGCTTTCAAATCCTTTAAAGAGGGTTTTTGCAGCAAATTGATCCAATGCAATATGTCCATCAGTTTCTTGCCTGCTGCTTCTATGGGCATTGATTGTAGGTTCAAGTAAACGAAACCGTGGCAACCTCAGAGGGAGGATATCTCTTCATATCAAAGTGATACTGGAGTCTGTAGTCTCAGGTCTTCATCAGTATGTGCTTCAAGTGCTTTCATTTTCAGCAAAGTTGTGTTAACCTCTATGTGCCTGGATGAGAATGAGTCTTCCTCCCATCCTGATGTTGACTCCTTCTTCATAGAGTCCAGTTCCTCAGTTATTTGTTCCTCATACAGATTAAATAATTATTGTGAAAGGATACATCCTGGCACACACCTTTCCTTGCTGAATCCCCATGTTCTAATAAAACAGTTACTTCTTGGTCTATGTACTAGGGATCATGCTCATGTATCCTAGAATTCCCATTCTTTGCAATGTTATTAATAATTTGTCATGTGATTGAATGCATTTTCATAGTCAATAAAACACAAGTACATGTCTTTCTGATACTCTCTGCTTTCAGCCAAAAGTCATCTGACATCAACAATGATATCCACTTTTTACTCTAGCTTGAATTTCTGTCAGTACTCTGTCAGTGTGCTGCTGCCACCATTTTCGCCATTATCATCAGCATAATTTTATTTACATATGACATCGATGGTGTTGTTGAATAATTTTTACCTTCTACTGGTTCATCCTAGAGATAATGAGACCAGGCTTCTCCTAGGAGGCAAGGATTATTCTGAAGCTTTGTCTGACATACTTTGGACATGTTGCAAGGCGGAGCCAGCCAGTCCTTGGAGAGAGACGTTATGCTTGGGAGGGTGGAGGGACAGCACAAGAGAGGAAGACCCTCGATGAGATGGATTGATTCGGTGACTGGGGTAACGGGGATATTTGTGTCAGACATTAAGATTGGCACAGGATAGAGCAGGGTTTACTGCTCTTGTATAAAGGGTCGCTATGATGACTTGATGACAGGTGACTTGATGGCACTTAACAACAACAACATTGGATCATCATCTTTCTTCGAGATGGGGTATTTATTTGGATCTCTTCCTATCAGTTGGTCAGGTAACTTCTAAATTTCTGGGCATAATTGAGGGAGCACTTCCAGGTTTGGATCTATTTGTTAAGACATCTAAATTGACATTCCATTAATCCCTGGAGTCTTGTTTTTCTACTTATCTCCTCAGTGCAGCTTGAACTTTCAGTACCATCAACTCTTAATCATATGCTACTTCCTGAAATAATTGAACACCAGCCACTTCCCCCGCCATATACTGATTTTGTGTATTCCTTCTACCTTCTTTTGATGTCTCCTGCTCCATTCACCATTTCACTCATAGAATTGTTGAGCACTGCAACCCGAGGCTTGACTTCTTTCTTCACTTCTTCTCAACTTGAGTGACGAAAGACGTTTTCTTCACTTTTGGTTTTCAGAGGCCAGATAGCCTCACATTTTTTAATAATGCTTTACTTCTGTTCAGATCCTTGACATCATCATTTCTTCCCTTCACATTAGCTACTCTACATTCAAGAGCAAGTATCAGAGTCTTTTTTGAAAACCGGTTTGGTCTTTTTCCTTTTCCTTTTTTAAAAATTGTACACGTTTATTTACAAAATGCAAATGCATTGTTTTCCAGGCAGATCCTTCCAATGTTCCTCATCTCCCCATCAAATTGTACAACCCCATGATTAATACCCCCTCCTCCTGCACATCCACATCCCTTTGCTTCCACCCTCACCCCACCTTGGATCCTTAAACTTATTCTACAGTAATGTTTTCATACAATATTTGTCCTTGTGGGACTGAGTTAGTTCTCTAAGTATAATGCTCTCAAGTCCCTCCCAAGTTAAGTAATAATTTATAAAATCATTGTTCCTGCATACAGTATAGTATTCCATTGTGTGAATATACCACAATTTCTCTTTCCATTCATTGTGGTTGGACATCTGGGCTGATTCCATGTTCTTGCAATGGTGAATAATGCTGCTGTGAACATTGGTGTACAAGTCTCCACTTGTGTCTCAGTTCTCATTTTCTCAGGGTATATTCCAAGAAGTGGAAGAGCTGGGTCATAGAGAATTTCTATGTTCAGCTTTTTGAGGAAGCACCAAACTGCTTTCCAGAATGGTTATACCATTTTACAATCCCACCAACAATATATAAGCGTTCCTTTCTCACCACATCCTCTCCAACATTTACTACTTGCTACCCTGCTACACTTTGCCACTGTTACTGGAGTGAGATGGTTTTGATTTGCATCTCTCTTATTGCCAGTGATTTTGAGCATTTCTTCATGTTTATGTTTGCCATTTGAATATCTTCCTTTGTGAATATCATGAAAATTACAATCCTACCAGAAGCAATCTACATATTCAATGCAATCCCAATCCATATATCAAATTCATTTTCCAAGGAGATTGAAAGGGAAATTGTCAGATTTATTTGGAGAAGCAATAGACCCCGAATAAGCAAAACACTTCTGAGAAACAAAAAAATGAGGTGGGAGGCATAGCACTCCCTGACCTCAAAACCTACTGCACAGCAGCAACATGGTACTGGTACCATGACAGGCACGTAGACCAATGGAACAGATTTGAGAACCCAGAAAAAGACCCAGCTATCTATGGTCAACTGATATTCAACAAGGAAGTCAAAGCTATCAAATGGGAAAATGACCACCTCTTCAATAAATACTGCTGGCAAAACTGGATTTCTACCTGCAGAAATCTGAAACAAGATGCACATCTCATGTTGTTGTTGTTGTTGTTATGTGCCGTCAAGTCGCTTGCAACTCATAGCGACCCTATGTACAACAGCCCTAAACTCTGCTCTGTCCTGTGCCAATTGCACTATCTTTGACACTCCCATCCCAATTATCCCAGTCACTGAATCAATCCACCTCATAGAGGGCCTTCCTCTCCTGCGCTGTCCCTCCACCCTCCCAAGCATGATGTCCCTCTCTAAGGACCGGTCTCTCTCCTCACAACATGTCCAAAGTATGTTCGAGCCTCAGAATCCTTGCCTCCAAGGAGCCACCCGGTTTAACCCTTTCCAGGACAAATCTGTTTGTTTTCCTAGCAGTCCATGGTATTCTCAATACTCTTCTTTGATGTGCTGTTCCAGTCATTTTTGGATAATCTTCAGTAAAATCTTGCTTGCATGTGAAATCAGTGAGATTGTTCTGTAGTTTCCACATTCTGTTGGGTCACCTTTCTTTGGGATAGGAACAAATATCGATCTCTTCCAGTCAGTTGGCCAAGTGGTCGTTCTCCAGATTTCTTGGCACAACTTGGTGAGCACGTCCAGGGCAGCATCTGTTAACTGAAATATGTCAATTGGTATACCATCTATTCCTGGAGCATTATTTTTGCCATTTCCTTCAATATACCATACACAAAAATCAACTCAGTGTGGATCAGAGACCAGGGAGTAAAGCCCAAAACCGTAACAAGCTTGGAAGCGCTAGTCCAAGGTATAAAAAGACTGCCAAAGACAGCCAGAAATGCACAATCTGAAGAGGATAAAACTGATGAATGGGATTGTCTAAAGATTAAGTCTATGTGTGCATCAAAATCATTTTCAAACAGGGTGAAAAGAAAACCTACTGACTAGGAACAAACATTTGGTAATACCATCTCAGACAAGAGTCTCACAACCTAAGTCTACAGAGTACTCCTGGGCCTCTACAAGAAAAACATTTGATAACCCAATTACAAAATGGGCAAAAAACTTGGAAAGAATTCTCAGGGAGTAAGATATTCTCTTCCTTTTTAATGACCTTTTGATTTTCTTTTTTCATATCTGATTGTCACTATGTAAACTCATAACTTGTCTCATCTTTGCTCATTAGTGTTTAATGCATCAAATCTGCTTTTGAGTCGGTATTTTTAAAAAAATTAGTATTTGAAATGTATAATCTGTTGTTGAGATTATCTCTAAATTTAGGTGGCATACATAGACTCACAGTTTTACTTTGACTCTTGGGGCCTTGTTTTGATTTTGTTCAGCTTCACCTTGGACTTGCTTATGAATGATTGATGGTTTGTTCTGCATTTGGACCCTCATCTTGTTCTGACTGGTAATAGTGAGCTTCTTCCTGTCTTCTTCCATAGATATAGTCAACTTGATCTCTCTTTATTCTATCTGGTTTGGTGCATATGTATAATTTCTGGTTATAATGTTGGGAAAAAAGGTATTTCCAAAGAATGAGTTGTTAATGGTAGAGCATAAACCTCTATTACATGATCTCTGACATTGTTTCTGTTACCAAAGTCATATTTTCCAACTATTGATCCTTCTGTTACTTATATTTGAATTCCAATCATCAGTAATTATCAATGCATCTTGATTTTATGTTTGATGTGTTTCAGACTGCAGAATCTTGAATTGTTTCATCTGTGGCATTAGTGGTGTGTAAATATGGATAATAGTCACATTAGTAGCTATTCTGAGTAGGCATATCCTTATTATCCTATCAGTGACAGTGGTGTACTTCAGGGTAGATATTGAGATGTTCTTGTAGATGACTTACTTATTTGTCAGTAAAGGGGTATTTCCTCCGTCAAGGGAGGTGATGGGTTCCCCAGCACTTGAGGAGTTCAGCTACATGATCTTGAAAGGTGGAGGAGGTTCACATTATTAATTGGGGTATTGATGCCATGTCTGGCCTTTCCAAACAGAGTTTAAGAGACATTATGAAGTACTGTGTAAGCCAGTGTGTAAATCCCAGCTTGGATATTTACCAGCTGTGTGACCTTAGGCAAGTAATTCATCTTCTTCAAGCTTTAGTTTTCTCATTATGGAATGCAAGTAATGGTACATACATCAAACAACATAACGTACATAAAACAGGTAGAACCGTACCTGGCCCATAGTAAGTGCTCACAAAGTGTTAGCTATTATTATTTCATGATCGTATGAATCAAAAAACTTTCTGGAACCGTCTAGTATTCTTTATGGGCAATTAAAGGTGATAAGAAAAACTGTCTAGTTTTATGGATTCTCTCCCTCTACCCGGGTGATGGTGGTGGGGTGTGTGTCACTGAGGCCAAACTGCCGCATAACCGAACTTCCAGCAGGTTTCCAGAGGCCGTGAATTACACAAGAGCTTGCCCATCTTTCTCCTGTGATGCATCTGGGGGATTTGAACCCCTTGCCTTTGAGTCGGTAGAGCAACTCTTTCCAGAGCTCCCTTCCACCTGGTAGAGAACAAACTCATACAGTCACTGAAAGCATACACATGAGGTGTGTCACTTGGGATCATCCAAGAAGCAGCAGCCAAGATGAGATTAGATGAGTAAAAGATTTAAGAGGCTTCCCTGGAGCAAATGACTCTGTCTGTTGAAGGGGAGCAGAAAGGCAGTGGGAAGAATTGGATAGGAAGAAGGAGCAGGTCGGAACCGCAGCACAGTTCTGAGAGGGCCTGGACCCGGCTGGTGGGGACTCCCTAAGCCACTGTTGGGTGAATGCCCCACTGGGCGGGAGCACACTTGTGTGCACTGCGCTGTGTTCACCGGCTGTCTGGGAGTGTCTGGGATTGGGGGGCGGGGGGGGAATGTGTGAGAAACTGAAGCTGCAGCTGTTAATCCCTGCAGTGCTCTCCTGAGCAGCAGTCTGAGCTGAGCCCCTCTATAAACTCTCTGTGCTGACCAGGCCACAGAAAGGAGCGTGTCTGAGCAGCAGCTCCCCACGCGTGTGCATGTTCCCATCGAGGCAGAGCCAGCTCCTGGCTGACCCACCAGAAGAGTTTTTGAGGCTGTAAATTGCATGAGAGGAGATTATTTATTATTGATCTTTCTCTCACAGAGCCACTAATGGATTTGAACTGCTGGAGCAGCACTGTCTTTGGGGTAGCTGAGCTGCTCCCTACGGGCTGTGCCACTGGAGCTCCCTGTAGGTGTGTGGGTGTGGATGGTTGTTGTTCTTTGTTTTAAATTTAGCAAAACAAGTATAAAGGGCTTTCTAAGGTGAATGCAAAGGAGGCATGGCTGGTGAAAGATGGAGCTCAAGCCAAAGAGTTGAAGAGGAAAGAGGGAAAAACACTCTGGAAGTCAGGGGTGGATCTAGTTTCAGAAAAAGCAGTAGCTTAAGTTCAGGTTTAATCAAGGCAGCTTCTAATAATTACAATGTATTTGCAGGACCTTGACGTTGTGTTTTCCTCACCTAATTTTCCTTACCAGTTTGTGGTTGTTAGGCGGAGTCCACTGCCATCGTCCAATTGTAGTGATCACCCATGGTAACCCCCCTCCCCCGTTGGGTTTCTGTCCTGCTTTAAATGGCTGCTGGGTTCAAACTGCTGACCTTTTTGTTAGCAGTCCAACACATTACATCTATACTATGCCACCAGGAGCTTTGGCAGCCTCATGCTAAGAAGCTGGGCTGCAGTCCTAAAGGCGTGGTTCAAATCCCCGAGCTGCTTTGTGTGAGAAAGTGACACAGTCTTCTGTATGATTTACTGCCTCTGAAAACCCACTGGAGGATCAGCTGTGGGTCGGTTTCAACTTGATGACACACAACAACAACAACAACAACATGCTGTGAGAGTACACACATTTTTCTTTCACCTTCCCCTTGATCAGTGATCGCTAAGTAGATCGATCTATCTATCTATCTATCTATCTATCTATCTATCTATCTCTATCTATCATCTATCATCTAATCTATCTATCTATCTATCTATCTATCTATCTATCTATCTATCTATCTATCATCTATCGACCTACCTACCTACCTATCTATCTTGTTGGTTTTGTGTGCCATCAAGTCAGAACTGACCCTTGGCTGACCCCTACAGCATCTTTTCAAAGGCAGTAAATTACACAGGAGGAGATTGTGCTCCCACAGAGCAGCTAGTAGATTAGAACTGTGTGTCTTGGGGATTGCAGTACAGGGTCTTTACCTCTAGGCCAGATGTATGTATCTCCAGTCAATCACCTATGTTCTGTGCATCTTTCTCCCTAGCCATGATGCGTAACAACTGATAATTATACCTCCAAGAGGGTAACTCCTAGTTTCTAGACATGCATATTCATGAGCTCTTTGGTAGTTTATAATTGTCATACTCCTTGAATGTCCCCTGGCAAGAAACTGCTCCACCTCTGCGACCCAAGGGTCCCTGGCCTTATAGGGCCTGAAGTTACAGGAATCAGAAGTGCACATTTCTGCAGCAGGTTGTTGGAGGTAGTGAGTGAGGGCACTTCCATCTCTGCTTCATGGCTCCTGGCTCCAGGTCTTGGTACCCTTGGGAAACAGTGCATAGAGAGATCTTCTAATGGAAGCGTGCATTCCACACTATAGGAGAGCACTCATCATTGTTTTGTGTCCCTGCTGTGTCTTCAGTGAACTGGTCTAGGACTCCACGAGGCCAGCTGCTCTTGGGTGGTGGGGTCTGTGATATAGGTGAAACCAAGGGTCACTGTATGAATGGACCACAGGGTCAGGGTGCAGTGGCTGGCTAGTGCTTGGGGGTTCTGTGGTTATGGATGTTGGTGACAGTGGCAGAAATTATCAGCTCCTGCTCCATGCCTCTTCAGTATAAGCTCCCAAGGAGAGCCCCCTGCAGCCTGTCTGCCCAGGAACTTCTTCCAGCTACAGCAGAGACTCCCCAAACTGTCTTGGTTCCTGGCATCTTTGCTGGCTCAGTCATGTTTCCCCATCTCCAAAGCAAAAGAAATGTCCAAAATATAATTAAGTAGTCAAGTCTGTATAACTTGAGAAATACTTAAATCCTAACAATTTAGTGGTCTTTTAAAAACTAACATATAAATGGAAAGAAAAGAATATCTGTATTTTATTTTAAAAATTTTCTTTTGTATTGATTTGCTTTAGGGTTTTCAGAGGCCTGCTATTTCAGAAGTGGATGGCCAATCCTTCTTCCTAGTCTGTCTCA
>NW_006399839.1:4913725-4956666 GCF_000299155.1 Elephantulus edwardii | reverse complement strand
ACAACAACAACAACAACATTGATTTGCTTACAAAGTTCGCATGCATTGTGTTTCACACTATTCTTCATTCACATTGTGTTTCATACAGTTTAATTAATTTATAAAATTAATCACCATCTGACTACATCCAATGTTACCCTGTCTATTCAGGTCCTCGCCGGATGTTTCCCATTTCCTTTACGTCCTCCCACCAAATTGTGCAACTATATGATTTCACCCCTGCCCATCCTCACCCCTCTGCTGCCACCCCTCCACCCTTGTGTATTTTATTCTTAAATAATCACAATTGCTTACCAATGGTATGTGTGTTCCTGCTAAATACCATATAACTTGTCATACTTTGCAGTCAAATTGGGCACCATGACCTGCATTTTTGCTGGCACATTTGGTGGCCTGGTGGGTGAGGAGTTCCCACTGCCAATCCAAAGGCAAGTGATTTGAATCCACTAGCTTCTCTGATGGAAAAAAATGGTAACCTCCTTCCATGTCTTATTTACTCTCTGAAAACACATTGGAGGGTCAACTATAAATCTGTCTGACTTAATAGTGCATAACAACTCTGTTTTGGGTCTTTGCTGTTGGTGTGTTGTGTGTTTTTTTTTCAAAGCCACTGCCTCAGAACCAGCTTTTCCAGCGCAGGATCTCATGAAAGAGATACCCCCCAATCTGCTGTTGAAACGAGCTGCCTCAAGGTAGTAGTTCGTACAGTGCTCGATAGATGGCGCTGTCTTTCCCTGGAAATTCTCTCTTGTTCTTCACATCTCAGATGAATTAGCTTTGCACCCCAGAGTCATCTCAGGATTGGGAATTACAGAGGTGTAGGAATTCCAGCAAGCTGAAAGAAGTGCTGGGCATTTAGCGGCCATAGAAGTAGCTATTGAACGATGACTAAGAGAGTTTGTAGACGAGATAGCCTGCACCTTGCTTCTCAGGTAGATAGTCCCTGGGGCATGTCCTCCACCTGTCCTCAGTGTCCCCTTGAGGGCTGACCTGGAGATACCTCTGTAGTTCTTGCCTGCTCATTATTATTTCTTCCCCCATCGCTCTTCCACATTCTCTTCCTAGTACTTTTTAGATCTGTCATGGACCTCTCCAGAGTGCTGAAGAGCTACAGTGTCAGTCTAGATAGAAAGGTGCATGTAATCCAGGCCATGGTCTTCTCAATTACTTGTTATGCTTCAGAGAGCTGGACAGTGACTAAGGATGACAGAAGAAGAATCGATACCTTCAAGTTGTGGTGCTGGAGAAGAGTCTTGAACATACCATGGACTGCCAAGAAAACAAATAAGTCTGTCTTGGAGATGGTGAAACCAAGTCTCCTCAGAGGCTAGGAATTTGAAGCTCTGCTTCACTTACTTTGGACATGTGGCCAGGAGAGATCGGCCCTTGGAGAAGGACATCATGCACGGAAATGTGGAGGGACAATGCAGGAGAGGAAAACTCCGGGTGAGATGGATTGATACAGTATCTGGGGAAATGGGAGTTGGAGTGTTGGAATTCCTGAGACTGGCTCAGGACAGGGAAGGGTTCAGAGCTACTGTGCGTAGGGTTGCTGTACATGGCAGGTGACTCAATGGCACATAACAACAGTAACATACTATGACAGGTTTGGAAGCAGGAGTGGCATCTGCTTCCTAAATAACATGCCTCTGGAAACTCGATGAATTTCGATAAATGTCAGCAGTTGTAGAGGGGCTTCAGGCTGTTTGTTCGTAGGGTCGCTATGAGTTGTGCTTGACTTGAAGGCAATCAACAACTTTCTAGATAGTTTCCAAGTAAACCACTTAGATGCAGTGCCTTGTCTGAGGTTCTGCTGCTGCTTAACCCATCTGATTCAGGTGTTTACTAAATACTTAGGCGGTCAGGCACGAGGTCTTGGTTAAGGGACTTTAACTGTTCCCTGTTCCTCATAACAAACTCTGGTGGCCTAGTGCTAAGAAGCCGCACTGTAGTCTCAAAGGCACATGTTTTTGAGTCCACGAGTGGCTCCATGGGAGAAGGATGGGCGGTCTCTTCCAGTATGATTTACTACCTTTGAAAACCCGCTGGACAGTCAGCAATGAATCAGTTCTGACTCGATGGCACATAACATCATCTCATAGCATGAGATTGTTACTTTCTTTGACCTCCTTGTCCCTTAATCCCTTCTTACTGACACTCTCATGACACTTTAAAGAGTTCTTTGATACCTTCCATAGTCTTTAAATGCTGACAGGCGAGCATGCTTTCAGCTATGCAAATTACATCCCCCAGCGGTGAAACAGTTGACAACTGAAATACGCGGTGATTGTTTAATTCTTAATTCCTGGCTGATTTATGCAGAATCTGAACTGAAGGAATTGAAACGACAGACATTCTTTCCTCCCAGGTTGCCAAAAACAGGAAGCACCCGGAGGGATTAAAAACCAGACGTAGCAAAGCAGAAGAGAAATTCTGGAACGCCTCGGACACCAGCTGGGGTAGCGGACGTGAAATTTCAGAATCTGGTAAACACTCGAGCATCAGTGAGTGATACATATGTTTGGCATTAGAAACCCACTGGGGGAATCTTCATTTTCTCTGAATGTCTTTAATATGCTTTGCTGTGTAGCATACAGCACCCAGAGAATGCCTTCTGGGCATTTTTGCTGAAATGTCACCACTGGATTTACAAATTATGGGGCCCTGGGCAACAGTAAAACATGGGATTCCTTTGGTACCTGGTAGCTGGCAGTCTATTGATGAATTCCTGCCAGGAAGAAATACCACCAGATCATGTGTCTTGGTGCCACCTGCTTGGATTCCTAGACTTCACTGGCTTAAAGAAGGATTACTTTGTGTTAGCGTGGCCCTTGGGTGTTCAGTGGCCTCCCACCAGTTCCTGCCTAGTCGTTCGAGCTGCACTGGATGGGAGGGAGCTGGGCTGTGCTCTTTGTAAACAAGCCTGTTGCTGCTCTATCTCATGACAATTGACGTGTCAGCATAGAACTCTGTTCAGGGGGTTTTCAGTGGCTGGTTGGTTTTTTAATAGATGACCAGATCTTTCTTCGCAGGTACTTTGGCGTCAACTCAAATCCATGATTTTTGAGTCAGTAGCTGAATGCCTTGACTATTTACCCTGCCCAGGGACTTCTGTTTGTAAACAAAGAAAGAGAATACCGTTGTAATACCTGTAATACCGTTGCTTCTCCTCTGCTCTCCAGCTGAACTAGGTGCACTGAAGGAGGAGTGTGGCCTCCAGGAGGGTTAGTGAATGAATTCCTCGCCCTGGCTGAAGATCTGGGGCGCTCTGGGGGCTTAGTGTTAAGAAGTTGTACTACACAAATACTGCATAATGTCGCTGTTACAAAAATGGGACTGATGCAGGGGTGGGGAAAATTAAGAAAAGAGGGGATAAATAATGAACACTGCTTTGAAACAGATGAGGGAAAGAACTGTCTAGAAGAAGTGTATAATTAGGTATTATTTACATGACAACAATCCAGATTAAGAGCTGCATAGCAAAGTGGAATGAGGTGGGAGGGGAGGGAGGAAATTGTGCAACAGTGAATGAATGGAAACCCTAGTTTTCTGTAAACTTTTCTTAAAATATTATTATTATTATTATTATTATAACAAAACAAAAAAAGATGTGTTACTCAACCCAAAAATATGCGATTCAAATCTACCAGCTCCTCCATAGGAGAAAGATGATGGACAGTCTCCTGTGGTGTGATTTACAGCCTCTGCTGAGGGTCAGCTGCGAATCTGTTCTGACTCAATGGCATTGAGTGGGGTGATTGAAGACCTAGGATGTGGCCGAAGCCACCTCTCTGAGTAGTACCTCCTGTTTTTTATATGCTTCAGCTCACAACATCTTGGAAACTAGGCCAAAGTAAAATGAAGACATTATTAATCTCGCTTTGCAGGGTAAGAAATTGCTAATCTCTGGGGATTTAGAAATCTGGTGGTAGTAGAATCTGCCTGAGAACGTAGGCCTGTTACTCCAAAGGCAGTGCTTTCTTTCAGCTCAGTCACACTGCTTTTGACTTAAGGGATGTGTGTGTGTGTGTGTGTGTGTGTGTGTGTGTGTGAGAGAGAGAGAGAGAGAGAGAGAGAGAATATGACTATGTTTATGCAAACCACCTAGGATTACTTTGATAAACTCAAGACAATAAGAATTTCCCAACCATTCAGAGAATGGTGGGTTCTTTGGGAGAAAGCCTTTAACATCCAAATAAGACATCTTAAAATCCCCATCATAGGGAACAAGACAATGTCCCCCAAGAGTTTCCTGTTCAGAACACACTTTGGCTGCTTGGATCTGTCTTGGATCCAGCTTCATGCCACCTGCCACCTTAATTCATTTTTGGTGGTTCTTAAAATGCTCCTTACCCAAGGTTACCTGCAGTAGACTTTTATTGAAAGTTTTGGATAAGAGAAGAAGCCTGCAGCTCAGTTCTGTAGAATCAGTGATTTAAAATTCAATATTAGGCCTCACTGAGTTTTCAATTAAATAAAGATCAAGTCCCCTATCAGTGATTCTAGCACAGATAGAGGTGGGGAGCTCTGTCACATATCCTGTTGTGAGCTGCTTTTTTTTTAACCTAAGATATGAGCATCTGCACATTTCCTTAAATGTGATTTCATTTTTAAATGAGTGCTTACTAAAATGGCATTGGAACTTGTGGCTGTCCAAATGGTCACCAATTCCTTTTTATTGAACAAGATACAGATCTTATTCCACAGTCTGGCTAGAGCCTTCAGGATGTGATGCTTTTTTGGTTTTGTGCTGAAAATCAACTATGGCCAGATGTCCACCCTGGTTGTGGATGCCTGCTGCAGGAAGAAAGAGAGGAGAACTCATGAATGGACATTTGATGTTTTTTATCTCATCCAGCATCCTCACGAGGAACCTGGTCTACCTTTATTCCACTCATGGAATTCTTGTATCATAGAGGAACCTGACAGAGTCTGCGTAAATTAAAGCACAGAAGTTTGTTGATGGATAGCGACAATCTGAACCAGGGAAATGCCCACTGTCACTGAGTTAAAATGATCACTTCACTGGGTGACAGAAAGGATCCATTCTTAAAACAAAAGACCATCAAACGAAAAAAAAAAAACACACCTCAAAACTCCTTTGTCAAGGCTGGACTGACATAGCAGGTTCTTTGTTAGGTTTCTAAGTCTGTAAACAGCCCAGGAGGAAGTTGTCCATCTTTCTCTTGTGGAGCAGTTGGTGGATTTGAACAACCTGCCTCTGAGTTGGCAGCATAACCCCTTAGCCACTAGCCCACCAGAGCTCTTGTCCTTCAGGGTCACTATAAATCAGAATCAACTCAATGACAACAGGATTGATTTTGGTAGCAGACAAGGAAATAGGTTGGGATTTTGAGCCAAACAGAAATAAGTTCAAATTTTACTTTTTATGCTATATATTGCAGGAGAAGGATGGGCAGTCTCTTCCTGTGCAGTTAACTGCCTCTGAAAACCCGAGGGAAGGTCAGCTATGGGTCAGTTCCGATGCTGTGGTAAACAACAACAACATGCTGCTACGTATTAGCTTTATGTTCTTGGGGAGGTTCATTAGATAAGCTTGGACTTCCTCCTTACATATGAAGAATGAGAATCAACTCACCAACTTTGTGGGATCATTTAGATAGACTGTCTATGTATACATATTGTTGCTGTTGTTTTTATGTGCCATCATGTCATAAGGAACTCAAAGTTCACCCTCCAGCAGATTTTCAGAGGCAATAAATTACACAGGAAAAGAATGCCCACCTTTCTTTCATGGAGCATCTGGTGGATTTGAACTGTGTGTCTTTGGGTTGACAGCACAGTTTTTTACCTACTGGGCCACTAGAGCTATCTATACATGTTAGATTTAAAAACTATGCTGCATGAAACATTCTAGGTTTCATTCCTTAGGCTGTCTGGATGAAGTGGTCCAGCTTTCCAATTTCCTGACAATATCTGCCCCTAAAAGACCCCCCTTCCTATTGGATGTGTCCTCTGCTTCCTGTCCAGGCCACAGTCAGGACACAGCTGCTTCCTGTCTGGCAGTATCCTGACTTTTGACACTTTCATGGAAATGGTCTTTCTTTCTCTTAGCTCCAGCGACACTTCCTTCTCAATACATTATACAATTGAGGCACATGACATTTTTTAATTTATAGTAGTTTTGTGCTAACTTGTAACTTCATCAAACAGCAGTTCAAAAAAGAAAATCACTGATGTGCAAAAATCAATTCAAAGTATTTACATCCCTCCAACCCCACTCAAGCTCATCCAACCCCTAACCCTCCCACCTCACTGGCTATTTATTTCTTCTTAGACTTGACCGAATTTTCAACTTTCGTCTGTAGAATTCCTTCTCCCACTAAAGAATCACAGGATGAAAGGCTTACCCCATCCATCTTGGTTCTCTAGTGCCACTATAACAAAGATGCCACATGTGGCTGCCTTTAAAAACAGAAATTTTTTTCTCTTATAGTTTAAAGCTTTCCAGAGGCTGTAAATCACATGGGAGGGGAGTATCCATCTCTCTTCCAAAGAGCCACCGGTGGATTCAAACCACCTGCCTTTGGGCTGGCAGCACAACTCCCTTACCCATTAGGCCTCTCACTGAACTCTCATGGCTTAGAAGGCTAGAAGTAAAAAAAAATAAAAATAAAAATAAAAAATAAAAATTTTTTAAAAAAAGGCTAGAAGTTCAAGGTCAGGGTGCCAGCTCCAGGATATCATCTGCTCTCTCTGGTTGTGGAGAAAAGCCCTTGTTTCCTTCAACATCTGTAGCCCATCCATTCCTTGAAGGTCTGCGCGTGTCCTGGTCCTCCCTAGGGTCAAGGAGTTTCCTCGCACAGGGACCCATGTTCAAAAGGACAAATTCCATTCTTGGTGATTATTTCTTGGTTTGAGGTCCCTGCCTCTCAGCTCTTTCTATTCTGGTGGCATAGCCTGTAGGTATTTGCACTGTTAACCCACCCACAGGCTGCGCACACCTCTAATCCATCTCTGCAGGAGAAGGGTGAGAAATCTCTTCCTGTTGCCGTTTACTGCTTCAGAAACCAGTGGAAGGGTGCTAAGAGTTCGAACCAGCTGAGAGGGGGTTTTGTTTTGTGCTTTACCTAACAGGCTACACCCTGGGGAAACATCCTTGCTGTGATGGGAATCAGAAGTATTACATTCCATGTTTAGTTATTATAATTGTTACTACTTGGTTAATAAGATAATGAGGAATTGTCACATAGCTTCCACATTTTGTCACTACATTTATATCCTTTGCCTGGACACAGTTGAATCCATGACACCCTCTTCATTTTAATCTAAATACATGTTTGTTGTTAGAAATTTATAAAACAAAGTTTCTTTAAACACGTGAAAAGTCACCTCCAGCCCTACCACTTATTAATTAGCATTTTAAATAGTTGGATCTGTTTCTTCCAGTCCTCTTAGAAGGTTTTAAGACCCTTTCCAAAAAACCAAAATAAAAACAAAATTTAGAAAGTTATTGACCATTGAAGCATCATATATCTACTTTTTACAAAATCAGGTAATACAAGAAGTATATGGTGCAGTGGTCAAAAGTTTGGCAGTTCAGATCCACTCACTGCTGTTTGAGAGAATGATGTGACAGCCTGCTATGATAAAGATTTATAGCCCAAGAAACCCCAACGGGCAGTCATATTCTTTCCCAGAGGGTCACTGTGTGTTGGGGTGTTTGTTTTATTTTGTTTTGTTTATATCATCCCTCTTTTGTTTGCTTGAAAAAAAATTAGGTCCCCTTAAATGTACTCATTTTTTTAACTTCCTGATATTTTTCCCTGCCAATGAATACTGACTTCCACCAATGGCTCTCCAGTCTTTGTACTGTAACACACACTGAGAAACACATTTTAAACTATGGCCTGTCTACTACTGTGTGTATACCATACATATATATTTATAATTGAAATGAAAGCTCCGTGAACCCAAACTCACCTCTATTATGTATGATGCACTGTTAGTTTCTATTCTATTCTTCTTAAAAAAAATGTGGGTTATAACCCAGCAAATTGATTTCAAGACCCGCTAATGGGTTGTAACTTGCATTTTACAGAACATTCTCCGGTTCCATAATTTAAATGGGTGTACTGTATTTGAACTTGAGAGTTTTAAAGTAGAAAGGAAACAGAGCCCTTATCTTGGCAACCTCCTCATTTTAGATGCAGAAGAGTGTGAATATTATTTTCTCGCCAGTTGGTTAAAGAATTCCTTTTAGTAAGGAGATTTCCTTTGTTTAGGAAATGACCTTCCAACTGCCTGGAGATGGGCATAAATGAAGCACTCTACACTAGCAATAAACAGATTTGAGATGGAGGGCCTTGAGCAAGGGAAGGCAGCCTGACTTAACAAAATGATCATAGGACTTTTCAAAACAAAGGTAGCTAATATTAAATTTATAGTGCATTTTCCTGCTGTAAATTCATCTACCTTCTGTCAGCTTTAGCATTAGATCTCTTTGGGGAGCATACACTAGAACTACAACTCAAATTGGATTAGGGAGGGGAAAGAAGCTAAAGTTTTATTTAGAATGTATTCTTGGAATTGAATAAACCAAGCCAGAGGCTTAAACAATGTCACTGACTTGTATCTCTCTTCTCTATGTCATCTTCACTGTTAGATCTCCAGTAGTTTTCCCTCCAAAGATCCAGGAGTAATTCCCATTGAGCTGACTGGGGTCACATGTCCATCTCTGAACCAATCATTGTGGCCAGGCAGAAGGAATGCTGTCATTAGCCAGGTTTGTGTCACGTGCTTATCCTTGGCACTAGAGGTATTGTAAGACCCACTTGGGCTTTTTTATTTGACCTGGCAGAGAAATGGTTTCCGGAAAAGCAGGCTCATATATTGTTGTTGTTGTTGATTGCCAATGAGTTGAGCACATAGCGACTCTATGAACAAAAGACTTAATGTCTTTACGTAACTATTGTCATTTCTCCAAGTTCATAGGGTTTCCAGAGGCATGTGATTTAGCAAGTGGATGCCACTCCTGCTTCCAAACCCATTTTACAAAGCACTGTCCACATTGGGAAACTATTCTAGTATTTGATACCTCAGTAGCACAACGTTCAGCATCACAGCAAACCCAGATTACTTCATACAGCACATGGACAAAGAATGATGTACAAAGTGAAAGAGTATTCCTCCAGATATAACAGCACTAATCTCATTCAGCAGTGGTTAAGTGTCTTCAAGTCGTATATGACTCAGAATAAGCTTTGCACAAAAGACCTGAATGCTGTTCTATAACTAACATAATTTCCGTACATTTATAGAGTTTAGAGAGGAAGATAAATGGTGGACACCAAATAATAGATGTCTACTAAAAACTGCATTTATACAAATACTCCATGTGAGCCTGGTAGAAATTAAGGGGCTGAATTAATCTCCATGCCATAGTGTAGAATAAGACACCACGGTGATCTCTAAACAGACTTAGGACAGTTGAGCTAAAGGACAGCACGAGATAAAAACATCCCTTGAATATTCAGAGAACACTTGGAGAGGGGATCAGCTTTCTACAATGGATGAAAGAGCTTAAGGATAGAAGTGAAGAGGTCTTGCTTGAGAGTCAGAATCCTTGGACGCTATAAACAGTTAAATGAGTTTGGCTGCTTAAAAGAAAGGTTGGTGGTTCAAGTCCATCCAGGGACACCTCAGAAGAGTATTCGGGTCCTCTTGTGAAAACTCAACCAATGAAAACCCTTATGGAAGCAGAGACTTGCTCTGACACACGTGGGGTTTACAGCTTGTCGGAGTCTACCTGATGGCAATGGGGTGGTGATGATGGAGTCAGAGAGAACATGTCTGCTTCTTGGCTGGACTTGGCCAGTTAAACAGTTTGGTCAGCCTTTCTGTGTCTCGCTGTCTTCATCTGTGAAGTGAAGGTATCCATGCTGGCCTTGGTGGTACTGAATCAAATTTTAAAAGGCCCAGAAATGGCTCAGCCCAGAACCTGGGCACACGGAGGGCCTCAGGGGGTTTGATATGTTTGCATTCTGTTAATACTTTGTAGACCCAGCAGTGGACCTCAGATTTTACGGATCTGATGCTACTCTTCCTTTTAAGGCCTGATTTGTGATACATGTGCAAGCCCCCATCTCCTTCCACTTCTGGGGGCTTCCTTCCCTCCACTTTTGCATTTCTTCATTTCTTTTCCCCTTTTCCTTTGCAAAATCAAGTTCCCCTCACTGGGGAGCATGTGCATGATTTACAAATTCATCTTCCCTGTCACTTCAGCCTGCAGCTAGCTCTGGACCACTGCTCCTGGCCCCCCAGGAGGGTCTGTGTGTTCTACTTCAGCACACCTCCTCCTGACCCAGGCTGCTGCAGCTCTACGCCTTGGGCTCCCACCCCCAAGCTCAGAGCTGACCCTTTCCTCATTGCTCACCACGGAAGCAAAGAACCGGTTGCCCCTTTTGGTGCTGGTGTTGTGGAAGGTTCCAGCATGGTAGGAAGCAGTCAAAGTGTTTATAACTGCTAGTGCGGGTAATAGGCGCCAGACTCATACAATCAAGTTTGCAGTCAGGTTCAGAGCCACCCCCGCCCTGTCTGCACCTGCAGCAATCAGGATCACAAGCAAAGGAGCATCCCTCCGTCCTCATCACCTGACCTGGTTGCATCTGACCAGCATCAGGCATTTCCTCCCTGCAAGATAATCAGCCTTCACCTGCAGGAAGGTGATGTTGCCTTGTGGCCCTTGTGTGGGTCTCCTCATCACACTGTAACACACAGACCACAAGCAAGTGGATTTAAAGAACCAAGAGTGACGTTCTCACAGTTCTGGAGGCTTAAAGTCCAAGTCAGGGTGTCAGCTTTGTCACTTATTTCTTGTTGGTGGCCTCAAGCACTCCTTGATTCCTCAATTTGTAGACAATCCTTGTTAAGTGCCCTTGAGATGACTGTGACTCATACCCTGTGAACAGCAGATCTGAACCTTATCCTGTGCCATTCTCCTCATCCCTGACATACTTGATCCTGTCAATATAGTTTCTGTCTCAGTCTGTCTGGTTGAGGCCTTCCTCTCTTCTCTTACCCTCTACCTTTGCAAGCATGATGTCTTTTTCCCAAGGACTGGCCCTTCCCAACGCCATGCCCAGAATATGTGAGATGACGTCTCGCTATTCTTACTTCTCTGGAGCATACTGACTGCTCTTCTTCTGGGACAGACTTGGTTTTTCTTTCGACTGTCCATGGAGTATTCAGAACTCTTCTTTCCCCATGTCTTATCTCAGAGTCTCCTATGGGGATTTTTTTTAATAGCTCAGAAATGATCAGAGTTAGGACTCACCCTACTAGAGCATTAATATAACACCCTACCAGACCTACTTAACATAACAAAGAAAACCCCATTTCCCAAATAGAAACAACCACAGCCCAAGCAAACATCACTGAAAGACTATAGAGAAACTATGATACATTCACACAATAGAGTTGTCGTGTCAAGGGATTATTGTTCAAAATTACTTTTCTAGTCATCAGCTTTGATGTTCATCATGTTAGTGTGTTGTTATTGTTGTGTGCTATCAAATCCACTGCAATTTATAGAGACCCTATGAACAGTGAGTGACTCTGAACCTTGTCCTATCCTGAGCCAACTTTCAGCATCTCCAACATCCCTGCTTCCATGGCCACAGTCACTCAGTCAATCCATCTCATCCAGGGTCTTCCTCTTCTGCATTGATCTTTTGCCTTTCCAAGCATGATGTGCTTGAAGAAGGGACTAACCCCTCCTGACAATATGGCCAAGGTATGTGAGATGGAGTTTTAAAATATCCTTGTATCCAAGGAGCAACCTGGCTTAACCTTCTCCAGGACAGACTTTATTGTTCTCTTGGTGGTCCATGGTATGATCAATACTCTTCTCCAGCACCATAACTCAAAGACATCTATCTTCTTCTGTCATCTTTATTCATTGTCCAGTTCTCAGATGCATAGCAAGCAATTGAGAAGATCATTGCTTGGACCAGACACATCTTAGTCTTTAGACTGACGTCTTTGCTCTGTAGACACTCCAGAGATGTCCTTGACAGCAGATTTTCCCAATGCAACTCATCTTTTGATTTCCTGATTGCTGGTGCCAAGAGTGTTAATTGTGAATCTGAGCAACATGAAGTTGTTAACACCTTCAATCTTTTCTCCAGCTATCATGATGCTGCCTTTTGGCCTAGTGGTGAGGAGTTTTGTTTTTCTGATGTTGAAATGCAATCCATATTGAAGGCTGCAGTATTTGATCTTCTTTCTGCAGCAAGTGCCTCAAGTCCTCTTCAGTTTCGGTGAGCGAGGTTGTGTCATCTCTGTAACACAGGCTGTTGATGAATCTCCCTCCAGCTGGACAACAAATAAGGAGGACAGAAGAATTGATAATTGTGAGCTGTGGCATTGAAGAAGAGTACTGAATATCCCATAGACTTCTTAAAGAACAAACAGATATGTCTTGGAGAAAGTGCAGCCAGAATGCTTCTTGGAGTCAAAGAAGCCAAATCTTATCTCACATACTTTGGGCATGTTGCTAGGAGAGGTTATTTACTGGAGAGGGTCATCATGCTTGGAAAGGTAGAGGGTCAGTGAAAGAGACGTATGGTGCTTCTCTTCAAGGAATAACCTCTCCTAGTGCTAGAGAAGAGTGTTGAATATAACATGGACTGCTGGGAGAACAAACAAGTTCGTACTGGAGAGGATGAAGGCAATCTGCTCCTTGAAGGCAAGGATTCTGAAGCTTCGTCTGACATACTTGGGACATATTGCAAGGAGTGACCAGTCCTTGAAAAGGAACATCATGCTTGGGAGGATGGAGGGTCAGCACAAGAGAGAACTACCCTAGATAAGATGGACTGACTCAGTGACTGGGGTAATAGGGGTGGGTGTGTCAGAGACAATAAGGTTGACACAGGATAGAGCAGGGTTTAGTGCTGTTGTACATAGGGCCGCTATGAGTTGCAGGTGACTTGATGGCACGTAACAACAGCAGCAACATGTCCAAAGTGTATGGGATGAAGTTTTGTCCTCCAAGGAGCTGCACTTCCTCCAAGACATATCTGTGTGTTCTTTCGGATATTTAGTATTCTTCTTCAAACATCACACCTCATCAGCATCAATTCTTCTTCTGGCTTCCTTACCCACTAGGTCTCCGCAACTCCAGCCAAACCATAGAGAGTCCTATAAGATGAATAGTAACACCTACAAAACACCTGCTCTCACTTACTCTTTGGAATAACCAACCACGCAAGATCAAAGGGCAGTGTTTGCCAGGGTTATACCTCAGAAGGCAGGGAGGGGCGGGACAGAAGAATCAACGAAGAGATGACTTGCAGAGAGGAAGAGAGGAAGAGTGTGGCTGCCGAGCTGGGGCTGCAGTTGATGCCATAAAGCTGACCGTGGATGAGTGGTTGCATGGGCAAAGTCAGCTCTGACCACTTTCAGTCAAAGCACAATAAACCAAACCAACTCACCTCCATCCACTGTCACCAAGTCAGAACCAGCTCATAACTGACTCTCCATCGGGATTTCGTGCCTGTGAATCGCGTTAAAAGAGACCATCCATCTCTCTCCAGAGATGCTGCTGCAGGATTCAGAACTCTTGACCTTTGGGTTAACAGCTCCATGCTCTAAAGGCTAAGCCACTAGAACTCCCCAAACAAACAACAACAACAACAAAAAAGGAAGACGTGCCCTCAAGTTCTTGTGAGTGTGAGTCTAGAAAATGACTTGTGAGCATACTGTTAATTGCAGTCGCCACAGCTACCCAGGGCCACGGAGCGAGCACTCGAAACACAGGCAAGTCTGAAATGAGCTGCATGAAACACACTCTGGGATTCGAAGACTTGGCACTAAAACAGAGGACGGAAAATTTCCCGACCGTCTTTTACATTGATTGCATGTTGAAAGACAGTATTTTGGATATATCGGGCTAAATAAAATACATTACTTGAGTGAATCTCCCCTGCTCCTGTTTATGATTTTCAGCATGGCTCCAAGAAAATGTTGAAATTGCAGATGTGACTAGCGTTGTATTTCTCGTCAACGGCTCTCTTCCCAAAGGGCACTCGCCCCAGAAGGGGAGAAAGCATCTAACAGTTTCCAGAAGAAGAAACCTCTGAATAACAATAGAGCTGGGTGTGAAAGGGAAGAGAGAAGAGCTTATGTTCACACCTGTCACCTGGAGTACTCTCACCTCTGCTTTTCCTTGCTGCCTCCTTCTTTATCATGTTCTCTGTTGTCAGCTTCACTGCCACCTCCTTTGCAAAACAAAACCCTCAAGACATCACCTAAGTGCTTATTCTCCAAGCGAAAGCATAGAGCTTGGGACAGTCCAAGGTTTTTACCTGTGTGAAAGGTAAGACACCTGTCGTACTAGCCAGAATAGCAGGTCCATGGGCAGAGTGTTCTTGTTCATCTCTTTCTCTGCCATCACCCCCCAAACCGCTGTGTGTGGGGTTGTTGTTAGTTGCTCTTGAGTCACTTCTAACTTGGGGCGACCCCACTGACAACAAAATCAAACACTGCTTGGTCATGATGATTGTTTACTTGAGTTTTGTTTACTTCAGTTTTGAAACCACTGTGCATTTTGAGCACCATCCCTCCTCAAAGGCACTGATCATCTTCTTCGAAACTTAGGCAGCTCATCTCCCAGCCCCACACCTGACAATGCTCTGTTGTGATCTTTGAGGTTCTGGGTGGCTGCTTCTCCCCTCACCCAAGCCAAGGTATTGTAAATTGCTTGCTGTGCATCTGAATTGCATTGGGAAAGTCAGCTGTGAGAGATCTATCAAGAGTACTGAAGAGAAACGATGTCAAGCCGGAGACTAAGGTGCGCCTGATCTGGGCTGTAGTCTTTGCAATTACGTGCTATGCATCAGAGAGTTGGACAGTGAATAGGGATGATAGAAAGGGGGTTGATACATTTGAGCTGTGGTGCTAGAGAAGAGTATTGAATATACCATGGACTGCTAGGAGAACAAACAAGTTTGTCCTGGAGAGGGTGGAGCCGGAATGCTCCTTGGAGTCAAGGATTCTGAAGCTTCATCTGACATATTTTGGGCATGTTGCAAGGAGGGACTGGTCCTTGGAGAGGGATATCATGTTTGGCAGAGTGAAGGGGCAGCGAAGGGGAGGAAGACCTTCGATGAGATGGATCGATTCTGTGAGTGGAATGGTGGGAATGAGTGTGTTTGAGATGGCTAGGTTGGCACAGGATAGAACGGCTCTAAAGAGCTCTTGTACATAGGGTTGCTATGAATCGCACGCAACTCGATGGCACATAACAACAACAACAACATGCATCTGAAAGTTGGACAGTGAATCCGGATAGCTGAAGAAGAACCAAAGCCCTCGAGTTGTGCTGTTGGAGGAGAGTGCTGAGTAGTCCGTGGACTGCAGAAAGGACAAACAAGTCTGTCTATGGAGGAAGTGCAAGCCGGGTGCTCCTTAGAGGCGAGGATGGGGAAACTTTGTCTCATGTCCTTTGGACATGTGGTCAGGAGGGGTAACATGGGAGAGACATCATGCTGGGACAGGTGGAGGGTCCCGGAAAGAGAGGAAGATCCTCAATAAGACGGATTGATACAGTGACTGGAACAGTGAGCTCAGGCCGTGGAAGGGCCTGACGATGGCACAAGATAGGACAAGTTTCAGATCTGTCCATTTGGTCACTGTGAGGCATCAACAACAACAAACACTTTTCAGTGAATCACCAGGCCTTTTGTCCTGACCTGTCTTGGTCTGAGCTCTGTTGATATCTATTCACCACGAGTGACCTTGCTGCTGTTCAGCATAGCTTCTCGCCTCATAGCAGTAGCACATGCCCTCCCACAGGAAGGCAAATGGATATGTGAAGGGCAGATAACACGATGAAAACCCTGGGTTAAGCCAGGCCTGAAGGTAGCTTTAATGGTAGATTGTTCCGTTTCTTCCCTTTTCTGTTCTTTTTTGTTTTTCCTAGTGTGAGGCTAAGTGGTTTATAACCAGGAGAGCTCTAACTCATAAAAGAGCATCCTCTCCTGGCCATGGCCCTTTGCCATACCAGCAGCTTCAAGAAGGGGAACCTCACCAGGAAAAGAGAATGCCTTTCAGGCTTCCTGTGCTGACTGCGCAGAGGCAGGTCGAAAGGCCCTATGGACGTGGTTGTCATTGGCCAACAAGTGCCAGGAGCTCTTGGGGTGAATGTGTGCCAACAAATAACCCAACAGGCAAAACCCTTGAGGATTCATAATCGTGTGGAAAGACCTGAGATTTCTTCTGTAAGGCAAGGGTCAGCAAATGAAAATTCTCCCAGGAGCTGAGGGCATCTGAATGCCTGTTCCTGATAATCTTGATTATGTCCTGGGGTAAATAACTCTCTTTTGTTCGATGTTATTCAACTCTCAGCACTATTGGCAACTAAAGGGGTAGAGAGTAGAGACATGAATGCGTTCTCTAATTGGCTGTGTTCTTGATGGCACAGAATAAGTGGGTGGTGGGGAAAGGCTTCTGTGAATGGGAAGGGGTGGCCTGCTCTGCCCTGGGGAAGGGTGGTAAGACCCTGGGCAGCTGGTGACCAGATGGCAGAAGAAAAGAACTGCATAGTCACTGGTCTAATCGGTGGCCAGAAGCTGTTAGCATGTGCTCTGCATTGACTGTCTCTCTATAATGTTTTTCACTTTTTGACCAAATCTGTAAGAATAAGTCTCAGGGTTTGTTTAACCTGTAAAATGAAGATAAAATAAAATGAAACCCAAACAACAGAAAACAAGTTGCTGCTGAGTCAGTGTCTATTCATGGTGACCCTGTTTGTGTTAGAGTAGTACGGTGTTCCATAGGATATTAGTGGCTTTTTAAAAACCAAACATAAAACATTAGATTGCCAGACCTTTCCTCCAAGTGACCTCTGGGTGGACTCAAACTTCCAACCGTTCAGTTAATAATCAGGCAGGTTTTCTCCCAACAGAAAGCATGTTCAGAAGCTTCACAGCCCTTTCCCTGACTTTTCTAACAGTGTGATAATGGAGGTCTGGCACACAGGAGGTACCATATAACGTTTTTGTTGTGATTGAGCAGAGGCAGCTTGTTCTGGTGGCCTGTCCCCTGCACACATGCAGGTCTGCTTTTCCCTTTGGGATGATTGATGTCATTTATGAACAGAGACATAAAGCAAGCTAGCCTCTCCAACAGAAGGATGCTGGCACATCTTCAGATTGGTCACTAAACATGCCCTAAATTTGGAAGAAATCAAAACAGATTGCATCTTAATTTCTCTCTGTTCCAAGCAAGAAAATTACCTTCTTAAAGGGAAACACCAGACCTTGCAAGCTGTCTGCAAATACAGTTTTCAGAAAGTCTTGAGCAAGAATGAGCTTTTCACTAGTGAATTTCCTGCACTGTGGGATTTCCCTATTCCTTTCAGAGGGATCCGGCATAAGGAAGCCACTTGTCTCACTTCATCCTCAGGCCATTAGGAGCCCATGGGTGACTGGCTACACTGTAATGGGGACTTTGGAGCCAAATGCTTTGAGTTCAAATCCCCAATTCCTGTTTCCTAGCTGTCTAATGTCAAGCAAGTCATTGATATCACCTGAAAAATGAAACCATTGCTGTTTACTTCTTGGGAGTCTGTAGAAGCTGCCACTTAGAATGATGGACCAGTTCCATGTGTCACATAGGATTGCTATCACTTAATGACACCTAACAACTACTACTGGTCTGTATGAGGTTGCTTTGTGAATCAGAAATATGTATTCATCTTCCAGCAGATGCATCTGTGACTGTGGTGCATGACATGCTCAGCAGAACAGGCAAGATTTTATCACCTATTTGGCCCCTCAGCTCACACCCTTGTGAGGCATGCAGCCTACACACTTGTTCATAAAGGGCCTGGTTTTTCCTTCCTACTGAACTTTTAAAAACATCCTTCTTCTATTAATAGACACAATCCAAAAAGGATGCAAATACAGCTCAGGTCTTGCCAAACCACAAGTTGGGCATACTTCAATGACCAATCTGAAGATATGCCAGCATCCTTCTATCAAAGGTGCTAGCTTGCTTTTATGTCTTGCCGAACCACATGACAGCCAACAGGGATTGGTGTGCATGTGACTTAAACAGGCCAATCAGAATTTTTCCTTAGGATTGAACTCTACATGTTGGCAAAAGTAGTTTATTAGCTCCATTTGGAAAGTGGCAGCCATGATTCTCTTCATATGGCATCTGTCAGTTTGCAGCTGGAGACATGAGAAAGAGATATGAAAGAGAGAAGACCTTTCTAGAGCCAGTTAAATTTGGTTCCTAAATTACATTCTGTAATCCTAAACTCAAATTCCGTTCTCCTTTTAGCTACATAAACATAGGCATTCCCTTTTTTTTGCTTAAGCTAGTGTGAGTTAGATTAGTGTATGTTTGCTGTGTGACACTTGCAACGTGAATGATCTTGGTAACTGGGCAGTTCTGTAACACCTGTTACGTGTGCAAATTCTTAGCTCCATAAATAACAGCTATCATTATTTTTGTAGAAATAACAGGCAACCCTCATGCAACATAACTCAAAGAGGTTGTGTGACCTGTCTTTAATCACATAGCTGTAGAACTAACATAGGACTCAAGAGTGTGACGGTCTTACAGAGTCTCTTCCCTCAGCATACCTCTCTATAAAGCACACATTTGCTCCATTCAATCCCTACCAGTTTGTTCCTTTGAAGTGAAGGAGATCAGGTCTAGATTTGAGAAGCCCCTTATTCCACCAGTTCTTGAGCTCATGCCTGTGGCAGACATTACTAATCCATCAGCAGATAACATAACTCGATGAGTGCTTTGTTTCGTTTTGTCTGGGCACAGCCTCAGTCTTGTCTTAGCTCAGTGCTCCAGGCAGCTACTGCAAATCATTTGGAAATGAAGCTGGAGATGAAAGCAAACATTTTGATTTGAGGCAATTTGTGACAAAATCCGCTACAATCCAAATTTTTATTTTTAAGTCTCTAACTCAAGGAGCAATGTCTTCAAAGGTGAGAAAATGTTGCCTTACATTAATGCCAGAAAATACTCAGAATAGCAATGCAGAACATTCTGTGAGCATATGCAGCACATCAGGGTCTGGTAAAGATTCACCCTTAATCATATAGGTTCTTACAGCAAAGAAAAAATTCACAGACAAAACTGCCTCCCACCAAATAAGCCTTTAATAATGGTTTAGAATTACTGATCGTTTACTTTATATTGAGCTTTATACACACAATAGCCTCAGTTCCTTCCACAAACCCTGCAAACTAGCATTTTCTCCCCATTATCCAGATATGGAAATTGAGATTCAGAGAAGTTGCATAGTGGGAAGAGACAAGATTTCAAGATGAGTCTTTCTGATGCTGAAGTCCCCCACATTTTTACTTTTACTGTACCCCATGGCTTATTTTTATGTTTTATAAAAGAAGAGAAAGTCACACACATAAAAATGAAGATGTTAATTTAAAAAAAATAATAAAGGTCATCTTGTTAACAAGTCAGTCCCAGCCCGTTCTCCAGAGAGGGCTGCAGTAACAGTTCTAGTATGTCTTTTAAGATCTTAGATCATGGCAGGCTCAGGTTAGTTCTAAAGTACAGATTCATTACAGGAAAGTCGGAAAGCACAGATAAGCTGAAAGAAAGAGAGTGTCACAACTTGGAGATAAGTACAGAGAACACAGTGACACACTCTGGTTCCTTCCTGTGGGGGTTGTGTGTGTAATTTTCAGAGGAAGCTTTTAAAAACGTTTTACTGTGATTTGAGTTTAAAAAGTAAATTGATTTCCCATTCAATAATTCATATGTGTGTGTGTGTGTGTGTGTGATGCTGGTTGCGGTCCCCACTGTATAACACTCTTCCCAATTCCTCCCTGTGTTTCCCTTTGCCACTAATCCTCCTTTCCCTTCCCTTCCTGCCTTCTGAGCTTACTCCCTGGGCAATTGCTGGTCACTCTTTGGCTCTTGTATAGTTGATTATTCTAAGGAGTGCAATCCTCTTTAGTATAACTGGACATCTTTATAGGCCTGCCTGTTGGTTGAGTAAAAAGCTGAGCCATGGGAGTGAGTTCAGTTTTAGGTTTAAAGGGTGATTAATGGTGATTTAAGTCTTGAAGGGTCCACGATTCCCTTTGGAGAGAAACATTTCTTGATTGCCTGCCCTGTGACCATCCCTGTGCGAGGTGCTGGGACCAGCACTGGCCTCTAGATGTCAGTCTGGTAGAAAATGGAAGAGATGCAGCTTTCCCCCCACCAAGCCAGCACCTACTGGTCTTTTCTTTTTCAAGGAGCACTGAGGATGACCTGGGAGACTGCTAAGATAGTGGAGGGTGAATAGTGTGTGAACACTTCCTATGTGAAAGGGTGATTGTTACAGTCCCATTCTAGAGGTGAGAAGACTGAGGCTCCAGAAGGCGAAGCCATCTGTCCACAGTCACCCTGTTTGTAAGTACCAGAGCTGCTATGTTGCTCCCTCCTCACTTAGCATTGGCCTGCTGCAGCCCTGTGAGGAATGGCCCAGCCTCGTTCACAGAGAAGGGAAGTCGGCATGCAATTGCAGTGTGACGCCAAGGACAGTGTAACTCAGTGATTCAGAACACAGCCTTTTGAGATGGGTCAATCTGGATTGGCTCTGCTACTTCCAAGCTGTGCATCTTTGGGCAAGTGACATTACTTCTCTGAGCCTCAGTTAGCTCATCTGTTATCCTCCCTGCCACGTAGAATCATGGTCGGGGTGAAGTGGGCTAAAGCTTATGGCCAAAAGCAAAACCTGCTGCCACCCAGTTGATGGTGACAAAGACCCAGCCAGCCCTCCAGTGGCTTTCCGAGTCTGCTCATCTTTCTCCTGCAGCTGGTGGAATCGAACTGCTGGCCTTTCAGATGACAGCGCAGAATGTTACCCATTCCACCACTGGGATTCTAACACATGTGAATTCCCAAATGGAGTCTTTGATCAGAACATTTAAGAGGTGCCTACAAATCATCCCTTTGTCTCGCTGTCCATGTTTCTGACTGTTGCTGCTGTTGTGATTTGGGAGGTTTGTTTCTTCGTAGTTGGACTAGGTGACTATTGCCTTGGTGTCTTTGTGGCAGAAGGGAAACCAAAAAGGGCTCATGGCATGACAGGCTCCTTGTGTTGGGTGAGGAGGTAGGTGGGGCTCTGGGGGAGTTTTCCTGGCTGCTCTGTTAAAGCATTTGGCTGCTAACCAATAGGCCAGTGGTTTGAACCCACTCCTCAGGAGAAAGATTGTTGCTAAGTGCTATTTAATCAGAACCAACTCGTAGCTGATCCTCCAGCAGGTTTTCAGAGGCTGTGAATTGCATGAGAGGATCCGTCTTCCTTCCAGAGAGCAGCTGATGGATTCGAATTGCCTGCCTGTGGATTGGCAGCTCGACTCCTTGTCCAGTAGGCTGGCCTTGGAAACCCTATGGGGAAGTTACATATTTAGGATCACTTTGAGTCAGAATCAATTTATTTGCTCTGTGTGTGTGTGTGTGTGTGTGTGTGTGTGTGTATACGTCCATGTGTTTGCCTGATTCTTGGTTCCCAACCAGCCCTTTCCCAGTTCCAAAACATTCCTGGTTCCAATCTTGAAACTCGATTTAGTCCTCATTCCTCTTTCTTCTTGCTCACCTGATTTTTAATCTGAGTGAGTGCACAGGATGTAGTGGATGAAAACACTTGGCTGTGAACCTCAAGGTTGGCAGTTCAAACCCCCAAGGGAGACAGTGTAGACTTACAGCCTCATAAACTGCCCGGCAGTTCCATGCTCTCCTGTGGGGTCGCTGTGAGTCCACATTGCCCTGACGGCTGTGGGTTTAGTGCCTGGCATGGGGCCCGGCACTTAGCAAATTATTTTTGCAGATTGAATATATGATAGAAACATCAAAAGCCTGGCAGGGAGAAAGATCTGGTTGGGGAACATTCAACAGCCATGGTGGCTCTGGGTCTACCTCTCTGTATAACGAGGATAGTAACGTGGCAGACCTCACCAGGCGCTGGGCAGACCCAACGCACAGACTAAGTTTACCACAGGACTTGGGGCTTGCAGGTGCTATGCTGCATCACCCCTCCTTTCTCCTCTGCTTTCCAAGAGCCCAGGTGGAACAGTGGGTTACAAGTTAGGCTGCAAAGGGTTGGTAGTTCGAACCCACTAGCCGATCTAAAAGAGGATGAGGCAGTCTGTCCCTGTAGAGATTTACAGCCCAGGAAAACCTCTAGGGCAGTTCGGCCGCTTCCTACAGGGTCGCTGTAAGTGGGCGCTAACAACACAGAAATGAATTTGGTTTTCTGAGGGATTGTCCTTATGTGGTCGAAGATGCTCTGGTGGTGTAGAGTGTTCCATGACAGGCTGCTAACTAAAAAGCTGGTGGTTCGAATCCATCAGTCACCCTGGGGGAGAATTATGGGCAGTCCCCTTTCTTAACAGTGTATGACATTGGGAACACAATGGAGGTTCACTGTGAAGCAGTTGACTTGGTCAGAGTGGGGACTTGGTCTCTTTGTTTGAGGGCTGGTATCTGGGGGTCTTGACAGTCAGCTCCCTTGTGGTTTTGTGCTTCTTCCTCTTCATTCTCATCCTCAGACCATTCCTGCCCACAGACCCTGCGGCCTGCCCTTTCCACTCCTTTATGAGCAAACCCAGGCATGTGTCAGAAGAGCCTGGACGCCACTGCTGGGGACCAGCAAAGTGGGAAGAGTTTAATTGTTCCTGGACTCGCTGCCCGCCACCTAATTCCTTCTAATGAGCACACGCAGAGAGCGAGGAGAGGTGCGAGATTGGATGGCACTTCCGCGCCTCTTGATGCCAGCTGAATGCGGCACCTGCTCCCCAGCGCTGCGCCTGCCGCTGTCTGCAGGACGGTCTCCATGGACGCTAATTCGATTATGCTGAAACATAGACGGAAATGGGCAGCCAAATTGCTGCCACGCTGCCTGCCAGTCGACACCCAGCCTTGTCCCCAGGGCTGTTAAGTGCCGAGTCAGCAGCGGCTGGGGCCCCTCCAGGCTGAGAAGGACCGGCCACTGTGCCCCACTTGGCATTTCAGACAAACTTCCTGCCTTAGGCCAAGCCAGGCATTTTAGACTCATACTTTTGCTAGTTATTTCTTCATCCATTCAATGAAACAAATACAGGTGACAAATGCAAAGGCAACAATATCATGCAGACTCTGATATTGTTGTTTGAGCACCAACTGTGTGCTAGGCACTTTCTCAAAAAAAAAAAAGACCTAAAAAAAACCCCCCAAAAACCCATTCATTCAGTGAATTCAATGAAATCCAAAATCTCTATAAATGTTCATTAAAATTAATAATAATAAGAAAATAAATAAAAAATTTAAAGCAAAACCTAAAACAAAAACAACAACAACAACCAAACACCTCAAAACTTAATCCCCATGTTCCTGAAATGGTGAATAATGCTACCGTGAACACTAGTGTACAAATCTGTTAGTGTCTCAGTTCTGACTTTTTAGGATATATTCCTAGCAGTGGGTCATACGGAGTTTCTATGTTCAGCTCTTTGAGGAAACGCCAAACTGCCCTCCAGAGTGTTTGTATCCTTCTACAATCCCATGCTGTCTTGCCAGATGTCCAACCCTAACTTCACAGATTGAGAAATTGTGGAACATTGACAGAGTGGATTACTGTGCAGCACTCAGGAGTAACGGTTTAGAGAAATACTGCTTAACTTGGGAGAGACTGGAGAGCATTATGGTGCATGAACTAACTCGGTCTCATTAGGACAAATAATGCATAAGACCATTACAGTAAAAATGGAAGTGTAACTGGTAAAACATGTATGGGATCCAAGGGGGAAGGGGTGGGAGCAGAGGGGTGAGGATGGCTAGGGGCAAAATCACAGGGTTGCACAATTTGGTGGGCAAAGGAAATGGGAAAGATCCAATGTGGACCCAAAAAGGTAGGATAATGGTGGGCATAGTCCAAAGGTGATTAATTTTATAAAACATAATAATTGGGAATGATTGTATGAAACACAATGTGAATAAAGAATAGTGTGAAAGAGTGTATATGAACTTTGTAAGCAAACCAATATAAAATAAAATAAAAATGAAAACAAGCACCACCAAACTTAATCTCATTCCTTTTGAGTCAGAACTGACTCATAGCTGACCCTTCAGTGGATGATAAAGAGTTGTGCTGCCAATTGGAAGGTACAAGGTTGGAATCCACCAGCTCCTCTGCAGGAGACAGATAGGCAGTCAACTCCCATGCAATTTACTGCCTGTGAAAACCTGCTGGAGGGTTAGATATGGGTGGGATCCGACTTGTTGGTATATAACAGCTACAACAACATAAATCTTCCAGGGAGCTCTGGTGGCCAAGCAGGTAAGCAGTTGCTCTGCCAATTCTAAAAGCATGCGATTCAAATTCACTGGTTGCTTCGTGGGAGAAAGATGGGCAGTGCCCTCCCCTGAGTAGATGCCTAGTCAGACAGCAGTGAGGTGTGAGGGCAAATCACATGGGATGATACTTATTTGCATATTTTATTGTATGCCTGTTTAGCTTCTGCATCCGTGGTGAGGTAAGAAAACCTAAGCAAAAGAGAGTGTGTGGCTCTTCCTCCTCCTCCTCACTGCCGTCCAGTCGGTTCTGGATCAAGTGACACTGTCAGTCATACAGGAGGAAGGAGCCTGCCGTGCTCTGTCCTTTGAAGACACTGCTGGATTCAAATAGCCAGAGAGGCACTGCACAGCCTTTCGATAATAGCGTGACTTCCTACAGACTGGGCACCTAGTCTGTTCCCTAAGAAAACCTTGTTGTCGTTATTACATGCTGTCGAGTTGTAATCAACTCATAGCTGACTCTGCAGATTTTAAGAGGCAGTGAATCACACGGGAGGAAACTGCCAGTTGTTCTCCCGCAGATCAGTTGGTGGATTGAACCGTGTGCCTTTGGTTGGCATGACAACTCCTTACCACTAGACCACCCGAGTTCGCCTATGAAAACTTTAGGGAGACAAAAAAGACCAAGTTGACCCATAGAACAAAGCACTGTATCTGAAGCTAAAGGGAGTGGGGGGGGCGGGGCAGGAATAGCATAGGTGGCTAGTTTTGGAGATTTTGCTCATTTCAGCTTCCATCAGTGGATCCCTGACTCATGCTGTCCCCACTGCATGATGGGATTGCCTCAGTGTGGCCCTTGGGCTTGTCAGGAGGTGACTTGAGGAAAGAGATCGCCAGATCTTTTTTCCTCATCTGTCTTCATCTGCAAACTCTGGTGATTCCTGTTTAGCATCATGGCCACACCTGAGCCTCCACTGGTAGACAGTAGGGAGTAGCCGTCCATTGGTCAGCAGTGAAATTTGAGTCACCTGGGTGACGACAGGTGCGGATTGTACCACTAAACCACCACTCCCCTCTGGAGGTTTTAGGGAGTTTGGAGAGGGTCTTGGAGTGGAGCAGACCGTGGAGCAGTGGTGGGGAAAGAAAGTGAATTTCAGATTTGTCCAATATTAGGACCCTGTTGTCTCTTTGATATTGTTGGAAACATTTCATTTTACAATGGCTTTTTTCCTTTTTTAAAAGAATCCATCAACAAATCCTTGCGGAGTGCTTACCGTGTTCCGGCCAAGACTCAGGTGCAATCTCTTCCTTCCAGGGTTTGCGGTTCTAAAGGAGACACACCTGGACCAGTGGTGGGCACGTGGTTGGAGGGCAGAGACTTCACATTGGAACGCAGAGGCTCCGCCCACCTGGGAAAGCACCGGAACTGAGTGGAGCCCTTAAAGATTGAGCCCCTGCACAGGCCACTAGCCGAGCGTGGGTATGTGGCGCGTTCCAGGGACAGTAGCTTTCTGCGAAGACGTCATGGGACGGCAGAATGTCCCTTCAACTGGCCGTGGCTGCCGCATCAAGGAAGTCATTCTTAGGAACGCCTCTTTCCAGTACCTACTTTCCAGTCAAATACTCTCAGGTGAGTGGTGTGAGCGAACGCCTGCCTCCCTTGCTCCATTGTCAAGAGCAAGAGGCTAAAGAAAGTTAGTGATGTCTGTCACAAACTGGTTGTTTGGATGTCAGAGCTGAAGTTTCTTTGAGAAGGTTGTGTACCTGGTGGCTTCAAGGAGCAGGTACATTACTGTTGAGTGGATTCCGACCCCACAGAGCAGAGTATAACCACCCCGAGGGGTGTCCAAGGCTGTAATTTTTGTGGGTACAGATGGCCATGTGTTTCTTCTGTGGAAAGGCTGGAGGTCAAATTACTCATGTTTTGGTCAGCAGTCAGGCACTTAACCATTGCGCCACCAGGACTCCTTTGGCTTTAATAAGCTACATCTGTTTCACAACATGGGTGACCCTGAAGGACATGATGCTGAGTGAAATACCTCAGTCACAAAAGGACAAATACTGCCTAACACCGCTGTTATAAAGCAGGTCTGGTGTGAGAGACTGACAAGAAACTAGGAAAAAGGGATAGACAATGAATACTGCATTAGAGCAGATAAAGGAGTGAATTTTTTAAAAAAGGAATATATGATTAGGCACTATTAGTATGACAGCAGTCTAGAATAAGAGGTGCATAGCAAAGTGGACTGGTGGGAGGAGGGTGAAGGGAGTCGCCTCCCTCATTTCACTAGTCCTCCTGGGTGATCATAGCCATTTCTGACTCGCAGGAGGGTTCCAGCTTAGCGATGAAACAGCCTGTCTTCAGTGATGGCGCCAGCTTCTGGGTCTCATTTAAAGTCAACTCTTCTTTCCTAGCAGCTGACTTAGAAGAAAACCAAAACATTTTTTAAATAATTGGTGAGACTAGAACACTGGCAGACGAGAAGATGGAATGAAGCTCCTCTTATTAATTGCATAATGATGAGACAGGTAGGATGGTGTACTGAATTACACAGGAAGGGGCTGTCTTTCCAATAACCTAGTGGCTTGAGGGGGAAAAGATTGGCTTATGAGTGAAGCACGAGAAGGTAAGTTTATTTTATTATTTTTCCCCTATTTCTATAAATGTTTGACTTTTTTACAATAAAACGTTTGAAGAAGATGTTACTACAGTTTCTTCCTTGGGCAACGTTATGTGATTGGCAGGTTGTAGAACACACAGGAGCAGTGGGTATTGTTCTCATTGGAGGCATTGTAGATCGATGTATTGTAACAAAATTCTTACCTATGGCAGTGGAGTTTTACTGCAGTAAAATCAGTATCTGTCTCTGTGGACATCAAGCTTCCGTGAAGACTCCCGTCCGAATCATCATCGCATCTTGTTGCTGTCAATGCCCTGTGATCCCCTCCCCTTGGGTCTTGAACTAGTGACCTGCTTAATGAATTGCTGGGTCTCGTGAGACCACTACGACTCATAGTAACCCTACGAACAATAGATGTGAACCTTGCGCTGTCCTGCACCTTCCTCCTCACCATCCCTGCCAGGTCCACTGTTCTGATCACCTGATGATCCATCCGGTTGAGGCTTTTCCTCTCTTTACCTGGCCCTCCCCCTTTCCCAGCATGATTCCTCTTCCCAAAGACGGGCCCCTCCTGACAATGTACCTAGAGGTTGTGACACCAGCTTTTGCCATCCTGGCCTCTGAGGAGCTCCCTGGTTGCAAGACAAACTTGCCTCCTCGTTTGACAGTCCATGAGCTATCCAGGACTCTTCTCCAACACCACAGTTCAAAGGCATGAATTCCCCTTCGGTCATCCTTACTCAGTTGAGATGCATAAAAAGCACTAGTTTTACAGTAGTGATCTTCTCGACCTCTGGAAATGGAGATAATTATTGCTGCTGTTTCAGACCACTAAATTTGGGAGGACTTGGTTATGCACCAAGGGGTAACTATCCTAGTATATGATGATAAAGTTCAGACAGATGGAAATCAAGTTTCCTGCAGAAGGCATACCTGCTTCCAAGTCCTATGGAGCTGTGGGTGGTATCCATGTCGGTTGATAGGCCTGCTCCAGCCATTCCTCAGCTGAGGCGTTAGGAGGGGTTGCTAATGCCCAGCCTTCCTTCAGCTGAGGCAATGGGAGAGGGTGCTAGTGCCCCCTTCCTTATGCTCTTCCCTTCTTCCTGCTGCTAGTCAGAGCCCATGCTCTAGACTAAGGCATTATAGTCGGCTCTTAGCAATCTTAGCTTGCCAGATGTTGATGGATGAGCCTCTTATTTGGGGCACATTGTGAATTCATAGAGGTCCCTTTACGTGGATTCTGGACTTTGTAGTCTCCTGACCTGCTGGGGATTCCTTTCTGGCCCCCATTCCAGGTGGTCCATATCACCGCTGCTCCCTGCTCCTTTTGAGCTATTGTTTGGTGTCATCAAGTCAACTACGACGCATAGTGACACTACGAGCAACAGATTGGCACCGTGCGCCAACCTGCTCTATTGTTAGCATCTCTATACTCCAGTCTCTTCCTGCAGGCGCTGCATCAGTGCGTCCCATTCAGGGTCTTCCTCTCTTTAGCTGGGGGCCTGTCCCTTTCCCAGCATGCCGACTTTTTCCAAGGTCCCTTAAAGATGTTTCCACCCTCATTTCTTCACTTGGATTCGGCTCCTGGGAAACTCTCCTGGATTAATTCTATCCTAATCACAGGATGCAGCATCTCTGTGTATTGTTGCCTCCCCACCTCATCCTGCAGTCATGAGAGTCTCTGACCATAGTCTGATCTAATCTAGACATTGTTCAGGTCAGAGTCAGATGCCAGGTAGCCAACTCGACACATCTTGAAATTTTGCTCACAAAGCTGTTGTCCAGGAGCCCTTTGCTTGTCCTCGTCCCCAGAGACTTGGCTTTGTTTTTCTGTTCTTTCAGCTTGAGAAATGCCAGGTGAGTTCTTCCCTTTTTCTTCTCTGACTCGGGCCATGGTCTTCTCAGTCACTTACTGTGCATCTTGAGAGCTGGACAGTTGAATACAGATTATAGAAGAAGAATCGAGGCCTCTGATGTTGAAGAGGACTGAAGATCCCATGGACGGCCAAAAGAAGAAACAGATATGTCTCGGGAAAAATGCCGCCAAAGTGCTCCTTGGAGGCAAAGATGATGAAGCTTCATCTCACATACTTTGAGGCAGGTTTCTAGGAGAGATTATTCCTTAGAACGGAACGTGATGCTTGGAAAGATGGAGGGTCAGGAAAGGAGAGGAAAACCCCCCAACGAGACAGATTGACATGGTGACTTCAGCAGTGGGCTCTAATGTGCTAGAGAAGGTGAAGATGGCACAGGATAGGGTCAGGTCAGCTGTCCAGTGGGTCACGATGAGTTGAATTAGACTCGATGGCACCTAACAACATCCCCAGAGAGGGTAAAATGTAATGAACACTGGTCTGTGTTTTGGTTTTGGGTTGGGTTTTTTTTTGTTGTTTTTATTTTTAAAAATCCCCTCTCTGGTTAAAGAGGATGTTGGTCAAACTTTGTCGTACATAGTTAGGCATGCTTCCAGGAGGGTCCAGTCTTTAGAAGAAGACATCATGCTGAGAAAGTGGAGGGTCAGAGAGAGAGAGGAAGATGCTGGCTAAGTGACTGTTACAGTGGGTTCAAATATATCAGAGATGAGGTTGGCACAAGAGGGAGTTCAGATCTGTTGGTCATAGGGTCATTATGATGACACGGGACAACAGCTTCTGACCTTGGAGTGAAGAGTGACTGAGTTTTCAGCTAAAGCCAGGGCCCAAATCATCATATATAATATGAGGTGGGGTGTTTTTTGGTCTATAAAACAAGTGTGTAACATTGCTTTCCAATAGATGATAGCAGTTAACTTTAACAATACTGTAGACCCAATCAGCGGTCTCCATCAAGGGCTGAGATCTGTCCCCTAACGCTGCATGAGAGCTGACCGTGTGATAGCTTTGGAGCTCCTGAGTGGTACATGCTATTAATGCACTTTGACTGCTAACTAGGTTAGAAGCTCAAGTCCATCCAGAGAAGCACCTTGGAGGAAAGACCTAGTAATCGACTTTTAAAGAACATCCATTGAAACCCAGTGGGACCCAGTTCTTCTCTGACATGCATGACATCATAATGAGGTGGAATCTTCTCCTCAGTAACTAGTCACATGACTGCTTTGTCCAATAGGCTGTAATATGAAGTAACATACGTATTCTGAATTTGAGAACAAGCTGTATATATATGGCTTGGACTTTGTCTTGGAACCTTCCCGCTGCTCTGTGCAAAAAGGAAATAGCAAAACTGGACTTTGTGAGCCAAGATCCACAGAACCACTTAACTTTGCACGGAGACCTGCATGAGCTCGTGGAGCCCGAGGTTATCAGAGCAAAACTACTGTTCCATAGGATTTTCAACCTTTAGACGTGAGTGGAGATAATTGTTAGCTGCTGTTTGCCTGTGAGGTTTCATGGGTGTTTGTTACACAGCATGTTTGGGGCAGTGGATAACTGATACAGCTGTAGCCAGGTGACTAATGAGGGAGTCTGAGGGCTATGTGGACTCTCAAGTCTATGAGCTGGCGAGACTGAGCGTGGCCTTGTCAGTGTGTGCCTCTGGCCCCCAGGAAGACTGTGTTCCTACCTCCCAGGCGTGTCAGAACTTTGCGGGTGCAGCCCAGCAAACAGGGCTCCCTTTGGCAGCTTGTTAGGATAATTGAAATGTGGGTGGAAGCTCATTAAGCTCCCCTTTGTCACCAGTCTTCTTCCCTCCCGGCCCTGGGAGCTGTGAGTTCTGTCACATCCCATTAGCACCACGTCTGGGTGGTTTCTACACCTTTCAGAAGACCCCAGATACCCCATTCTAGGGAGGAATATTGATTCCCACAGAGAGGGGTGTGCTTATGTTCATTTCAAGACACTACTAGGGTGGTGAGGAAAAGAAGGGAAAGATAAACATGTGTTGGCGGCAGAGGAATTAATAAAAAGCTGGTGTTTGAGGGCTTTTCTGGGGATCCCCAAGTCCCTTTCTAGTCTTAAGCTGCCTCCCTTGGAAAACCCTTCGATCAGTGGAAGAGCTCTCAGAGCAAAGAGCCTCCTGTTCAAATCGTATCTGGGCTGCAGTAACAGTGATAATGTTTTCTTGAGCACATGTATTACGGAGCCCTGGTGGCAGAATGCATTGTGTGCCATTGGTTGCAACTGAAGGTCAGCCGTTCGAATCTGCCAAGCGTTCTGAATTACAAGCATGGGGCAGCGTCCTCGTGTAAAGATTGAGATCCTTAAAAAAAAAAAAAAGATTGAGACCCTCAGAAACCCAGAGGACAATTGCTGTGAGTCAGAATCTACCCAACAGCAGTGGTTGGTCCTAAACAAAGGTTTAGAGCAATGATCATGAAAGTATAAAATTACATACATATAAATTATAATCTAAAAAATTACATAATCCTGCCAGAAACTCCCAGAAGTCTGGCGGTGATATCCACTTTCTTTTTCCCCCCTTTGCAAACCCAGCACCTGAAGCAGGTGTTGGTGTTAAATACGCAGTAACTGTTCAGCGGATAAGTGGATGAATGAGGTGGAGGAACAGGAAGTTCTCCCACCTGGACAATCGAGAAACCAGAAATTCCGTAGTCAGCCCAGTGCCCACGGGCCTACGAGCTCACCAGTTACCAGCTGTCTCTGAGTCGGTTCCCACTCATGACAGCCCGTATGTGTCAGAGCAGAACTCCTTCCAGTGGCTGCCGTTTCAGAGCTAGTCCACCACCCTGACTTCCAAGGCACCTCTCGAATTTTCCACCTTTTGTTTGACAGCCAAGCTTGCTAACCATTGTACCACCGCCATCTGTTCTTGTGTGGAGTCCAGTTGGAACCAACTCATATCTGACCCTCCAGCAGGTTTTCACAGTAAATCACCCAGGCGCAGATTTCCCCTTTTTCTTCCACGGAGCAGGTAGCAGGTTCGAACCATGTGCCTTCAGGATTGCAGGGCAGCTTCTTACCACTAGGCCACCAGCGCTCCCATTCTGACTCAAAGCAGCCCTGAAGGACAGAGTACAGCTGGCCCTCGGGGGTATCCAAGGCTGTAAATCTTCTTAGAAGCCGGCTACCTCTTCTTCCTCCTGAAGCACAACTGCTTGGTTTGAACCTCTGACCTTTGGGTTAGCAACTGAATGCTTGGATCACAGCATGCCTGGTACCAACAAGAGTGCTGGTTTCATGTGCTATTATGTCAGCGTTTTCTCTTGGTGCCTCTGAGATTCCTGAAGAATGGAGCCTCCATGGGGCCGTCAGGGCAATTATATGAAGCATAACACAGCAAATGCTTCACTGTATACTTGAAACCAATTCAAGCTGACCCTCCAGTGTGTTTTCAGAGACTAAATCATATGGGAGGAGATTGCCCATCTTTCTCCTTCAGAGCAGCTTCAGTGAATTTGAACCGTCCACCTCTGGGTTGGCAGCACAACTACCTATCCACAAGGCCGCCAAATAGGAGATGGGTTGGCACATAGAAAGAGCACATACATTAGTTCTGATTGTGTCTCTTTTTAAATAGAGTGTATATGGGGTTAGAAGTGGAAAAAGACCAGAAAAGACCTTGTGGCACCATGGAACCAAAATATTGCTGATTCAAGTCTTGACTCCACCACATTATCATTGTTTTCAAGCTTATTTAATCCTGAAAAGAAGGAAGGTGGTCGTATCTGCTGCAGCTTATTCTTCCAGCACTGGGCAAGGACTCCCAGGCAAGGAGTGGGCAGGGGAACTAAACAAACTCATCATTAAAAGCTTCATCTAAACAAACACCATATGCTAGTGCAAATCAATCAACAGCAATTAGTTGAAAAAATGTAACAACACAAAACCAGCCTCATAGGATTCCGCCCCCTCCCTTGGCCACCCCTATCATAATTAAGGTAACACTCATTGATGCTTAGCACTTGGCAAATCCTTGATAACAAGAGGTAAACATAAGTAAAGCTACAGATCACATACTTTGCCAGGATTTCCTAAGCATCATTTCATTTAATAGTCTGACCACCCCATGAGGTAGATACTGCTTGTTAAAACAACTCTTTCTTTTGTTGTTGGTGAAAGTTTACACCGCAAATTAGATCTTCTGTGTTTATTGTACAGTAGCATTGGTTAATTTTTTCACAATCTGTCAACATGCTCATCATAGCCATTCTGGTTATTTTGTTTCTGTTAATCTAGTTTCCTTGATGCCCCCTTACCTTCTTGTCTTTGTTTTTGGGTAAATGTGGACTGTATGGTTTCACAGATGTTTTTTGAAGGAGAATGGCAGTCATGGGTTGATAGTGTTTATTTTGTGAAGTAACCTGTTTTATTGGATGGTGATGTCCTGGAGCAGTTTCAGTTGGAGGTTTCAAGAAGGATGTCTTAAGTGTGACAGTCTTGATGACTCCTCTAGGCTCAACTAGTCCAGCAAGTCTGTCCTTTTTAAGAGTCTAATTTTGTGCTCCATTCCCCCAATTCTGTCTGGGACCATATGTTGTGTCTCTGGTCAGAATGCGGGTTGTAGTTGGGCACCATCTAATTGTTCTGGTCTCAGGGTCATGAAGGTATGGTTCATGGAGATGAATCTCTCCTTTGAGGTGATTTTACTGTAGCCAAATAGAGACCAATAGTTGGATTTTAGGTGACCGCTTACAAGCTATCAGGAACTCAGGTGCTCTCATCCTACTGGGATTACTAAACCTTCAAATTCAGTGTAGCAATCTTGAGAGAGGCTTGGTTTTAACTAGGAAGTATCCATAACTCTATCTCCTATACGCTTCATTTTGTATACATAGCTAGCACATACACACACATTTGTGCATGCGTATATCTGAATATGCAGACATATATATACACACATATATACATGCATATTTATCTGTGTAACCACATTTCTATTTTTTTTTTTTGCAGTTCTTGATGTTGCAAAATTGTTTATGTACTAACATTTACCAACATCCCTTACTCTTGTAAACTGTCATCAGTCACTTTCGTCAGGTTAGAGCCTTCACCCCATGTGGTATTTCCTTTGTCATAACCCCAAATAACAAGTATCTACTATCTAGAGAGTAATTAACTCTTTTCCTTCCACCCATCACTTCTAGTAATGGTCTTTGATTTCTGTATGTAAACCCAGCCTTGTCTCTCTGTAAAAGTGGTATATCATTGTGTCCTTTGCATTCAGCATAATTCACTCAGCTTAATGTCCTCCAGATTCACCACTGTTACATTTTGAGAGGGTGTTGTTACTCCCTATAGCTGCATTCTGTTGTGTGTATGTACCATACTTTATTTATCCACTGATGGGCATTTGAGTTGTTTCCATTTTTTTTTTTCTATTATGAATATTGCTGCAGTGAACCCAAGCGTGTATATGTCTGCTTGTGTCACTTAGGTCTCTTGGGTGGAGTTTCTGGATCACAAGATAGTTTTATTTATAGTGGTTTTTGAGGAAATGTCATATCCATTACCATCGTAGTTGTACCATTTCACATTTCTACCAGCTGTGCTTGAGTGTTTCTCTCACACTCCATCATCCAGCTGTTTTCTGATGGTTCATCAGTGCAGTTTAGCAGGGACAAAGTGTGAGGTAAATGATATTAGTTCCCCATTTTATAAATGAGGAAACGGGCGCAGTGAGGTCCAGCAGCTTATCCGATGTCAAAAGGCTGGTTATTCTTTAGACCAGATCCAATCTCTAGAGAAAATGAGGAAGGCAAAGGGTCATTTTTGTTGTGTTGACACCAAACCCTGGTCTTCTGCCGGACTGATTTTGGGTGGTTTCTGATGAGAATGCCTAGCATTCATTTACATCTGTAAGATGCTGCTCTGGGGACCCATGGGTTCTAAGATCACTATTGAAAAGGATTGCATCCATGGCCTTTAAAACAAAAAACAGCACCTTATTGCTGTGAAGCTAAAACCAACTCATAGCTGACCCTCCAGTGGGTTTTCAGAGGCTGTAAGTTGCACAGGAGGAGATTGCCGATCTTTCATTCTCAGAGCAGCTGGTGAATTCAGAACTGCCTGCCTTTGGGTTGGCAGGACAATGTCTTACCTACTAGGCTACCAGTAATCCCTTTAAATTGTTATCATTGTTGTTAGTTGTTGTCGAGTCTCGTACGAATCATAGTGACCCTCCGAATAACAGATCTGAACCCTGGCCTATCCTGCGCCTTCCTCCCAAACTTTGACACACTCAAGCCCATTGCTGCAGAGTCATTGTGTCAGTCCTCCTGGTTGATAATCTTCCTCTCCTTTGCCATCTCTCCACTTTCCCAAACATGATGTCCTCCCAAAGGAATTGCCTCTCCCAGCAACATGCCTGAAGTATGGGAGACGGAGCTTTATCATCTTTGCCTCCAAGGAGCACTCTGGCTGCACCTGCTCCAAGACATGTATGTATATAAAGTTCTGTTGGCAAAGGGTAGCGAACATCCCGTGGACTGCCAAAAGATAAACAGACATGGCTTGGGGAAAAGTGCAGCCAGAGTGTTCCTTGGAGGCAAGGATGGCCAAGCTTTGTCTTTCATATGTTAAACATGTTTCTAGGAGATGCTACTTGGAAAGGGACATGACGCTTGGAAACGTGAAGGATCAGAGAAAGGGAGGAAGACCCTCAAGGAGATGGGTTCACATGTCGTTATTGTTGTTAGGTGTTGTTGAGTTGCCTGCAACTCATAGCGACTCCTATGTACAGCAGCTTTGAAGCCTGCCCTGTCCTGAGCCAGTTTCACTGACTCTGACACACCAACCCCCACTGACCCAGTTACTGTATCAGTCCGTCTCGTCTGGAGTCTTCCTCTCCTGCACTGCCCCTCCACCCTTCTGAGCATGATGTCCTTCTCCAAGGACTTCTCTCTCCTTGCCACGTGCCCAACATATGTGAGATGGAGCTTCAAAATCCTAGCCTCCAGGGAGAAACTTGGTGGCACCCTCTCCCAGACAGACCTATTTTCTTGGCAGTCCATAGTGACTGCAGCAGTGGGCTCCGCTGTGTTGGGCATGATGAGGATGGCCCGGCATAGGGCCGCGTTTGGATCTGTTGTTCATAGGATCACTATGACTCACACTCAAGTTCAGTGGCACCTAACAACCAGAGCAACAGTCCTGACGCTGTGGATCGCAGTGCTCCAGTCATGGAAAGGTGCGGCACCAGATAGCGGTTCTCCCTTGTAAATGGGAGTTGTTGTGAGCTGGGCTGCTGACCGGATAGCAGCCTACAACAGCGATGGTAGTTGTGGACCAGGGAAAGAGAATAGAGTGCTGTTATGGATACTCTGTTACGGATCCTTCGTTGCTCATATGCTTGGAAGTCTCACCCACGGCTGGCAATTACACTTCTTTCTCTCCGGGTTTTGAGGGTACACTTAGTGTGTGTCCCCGTGCACTGTCCATTTACATGTTGTAAAAAAAGTGCTGTCATGTGTTATTTGAATGGCTATGCCGTGTGTTACTGAAATTCACATGTGGCTGTGAGCTCCTGTCAAGTGACCACGGCTTTCTCTAGGTCTTTCTCTGTGTTTCTCATGAGGTTGGTGGTTGTGAGGTACCCTCGAGTGGACCACAGCTCAAAGCAAGCCCATGAAGGATGGATTCTTCTTGCCCTATCCTGCACCATCCTCATGCTCGGGGCCACACTCAAGCCCTTGTTACAGTTACTGTGTCGATCCATCTTGTAAAGCCGCTTTCTCTCACCCTCCACCTTCCCCTGCATGGTGTCGTCATCCATGGATGGATGTCTCCTGACACATGCCCAAAAGTAGTACGTGAGACCCACGTTCACCATCCTTACCTCGGAGGAGCACCCTGGTTGCTTTCCTCCAAGCCAGATTTGCTCCTTCTTTTAACAGTTCGTGGGATATTCATTATGGTTTTTGCCACCCTCCCAATTCAAAGACATGGATGATTCTTCACCCTGTCTTATTTGTTCTCTAACTTTGACGTGCGCGTGAAGCAACTGAAAATATTGATGATTCTCGTCGGCTACACTGGACTCTACTGCTCCTGTGAATAGGGATCATTATTCCCATTTCCCAGAGAGGAAAACAAAGACTCGGAGAGATGAGCTGGTGGCTGAAGGCGTAGCGCAGGGTCTGGCCTCCACCGGGCAAATGGTAACTCGGGTGCTGACTTAGCAGCTGTGATCCACACGCAGATTTCAGGCTTCGAGATCCATGTTTATTTCTCAGTACGTTCGCTCCCCTAACCAAGTGCCTAGGGAAATGCTAGCTGCTACGGCGAGTGCAGAAATAAAGGCCGTCTCACTGCTCAGGAACGCTAGCCGTCCTCTTCAGCCTACAGCCAGCATTCCAGGTTTATAAAGACAAAGGGTTGCTGCAATTGATTTGGTTACAAGGCACTAAACTGGCAGATAGATTGCTTTTTACGCTTTTAAGTTGCTGGTGCTAGCAGGTTCATTGTGAGCACAGATCTGCTGTTTGGGGAGTAAGAGCCCTTTTGTGTTGCTCATCTCCAGAGAGGAAACAATGTCCCAGCGAGCAGACTGATGAAGAGTCCGATACTCCTCCTGCCACACAGTCTCTCTGAGCCCTTTTCCTCGGTCAGAGATTCTCATCGCTCTGTGTCTCGGTAAAATCACAGTGAGAGAAAGTTAAGGAAACCTAGGAAGGAGGTTGATAACAAATTTAAAGTTTGATGAGAAAAAACCCAAATTAATGAGGGTGCCTCACAAGACAGTCCCTTTGTGTTAGCAGGAAGGCCCATCTGTTTGTTCAGTCCTCAGAGCTTACTAATCGGGTGCTTCACGCGCTTGGCACAGTAACGGTGGGAGGGTTGAGGAGCTTGCTGGTGGCTGGTGATAGAAAGAGTAGGAGGCGATCTCGGCTAACTCGGTGTTTGCTGAAGGCAGGTGAGTAACTGACTAAGGAAACACACCAGTGGCCCTTTCCAGTGCTAGCTGTCTGTTGGTTTATCATCCCAGTGGTGGCCTGTGTGTTCCTGCCATGCTGAAAGCTACACCAGCAGTTTTTCAAACACCAGCCCGGTCAACCGCAGTGGACAGCTTCCCAACTAAGACATGCTAGGGAGAAAGACCTGGCAATCAACTCTGAACATTAGCCAGTGAAAAACTTATAGATCCCGAGGGGACCTTGTCTGATGGCCAGGCTGGAAGGTGAGCCGCTCTGGTTGGAATGTACTCAGAAGACCACAGCATGGACTTGAAGAGAACACCAAGTCATAATGAGGCCATGAAGACCAACTGAGTGACGGCAGCTTCTGTTGTACTTGTTATGTACCGTCGAGTTTAATTGTTTTTGGTCATTCTTCTAAGTGGTATAGCACTGGTCTGTCCATTTGCTGTACATGGTTGCTGTGATTCTAAACACTGCGATACTGATGTGCCAAATATGGTAGCAGTTACCCATGGTGGACAGTGTTTGGTGGAGCTCCCTGATTAAAACAAGCTTGGAAGCAGGCGTGGCATCCACTTCTGAAATAGCTTGTCTCCAGAAACCCTATGAACTTGGAGAAACGATGAAAGTTAAACAGGTGTTCAGGTCTTTCATTCATAGGGTCACTATGAGTTGTCTATGACTTGACAGCACTTAACAACAACCGTCAAATTGGCACCAACCCGTAGCTGACTCTCCAGCCGGTTTTCAGAGGCACTTTATTGCATGGGAGGAGATGGTCCCTCCTTCTTTCACAGAGCAGCTGGTGGCCTCAAACCACATGCCTTCAGGGTTGCAGCACAGCTTCTTGCCAGTAGGCCACCGGAGCTCCTTTCTTTCATACTTAGGGTCATTACAAGTTGAAGCAGAATGCACCTCATCTGATACCGAGGTCTCTGTGCAGAGACAGTTCTGCCAAGAGTAATACATATCTCAAAAATGTAAATGTCTCCCGGCCTCATTCATTCTCTGTCTTCAGAATATGCCCTGAGGAGTAATGTGATCAGATGTAAGAGGAGAAGATGTAGGTTTCAGGCAGTCATATCAGTAATATTTATAAGGGTGAGAAATTGGGTACAGCTTCAATTTCCAACAGTAGGACATAGGCTTACCTAAATGAAGAGAGGAATGAATTACAACGGGCTCTAGACACTGGGCATTGAGATGGTATCTTTGAGGGGGCTCAGCTACTGGAGGATTCATTGCAGCCGTCTTTAAGAGAGTGAACAGAATCTTCAACAGCAAGGCTTAGGTTTGCAAATGCACCAGGATACTTGGTTTGTTTTTGTTATTTTTAAGTGTCTATATTGATGGGTATAGAAATGCACAGTCTATTAAGAGAATAAAGCTGAGCCAAGGATGACTGAAGAACCAACCTCTCCTCCATCTGTCTGTAGAGATGTTGTGTGGTTATAATCATAGGGTGGTTCTTCAATGGTGAAGATAGATTTTTTTTTAATCCGATACAATAATAATTAGGATAATCATTATTAAGGTTACAACCAGGATATATTCCTTGGAGGCAAAGATGATGAAACTTTAACTCACATGCCTGGGCAATGTGGTCAAGAGGCATCAGTCCCTGGAAAAGGACATCTCACTAAAAAAGTAGAGCATCATTGGAAGAGAGGAAGACCCTTGACCAGATGGGTTGGCCCAGTCACCGCAGTAAAGGGCTTGAGCGTCATGGCAACAGTGAGGGTGCTGTGAAGTAGGGAATGGTTTCAGTCTGTTACTCAGTCACTGAGTTGATACAACGACACCTAACGACAGCCATTAATTGCTGTAATAAACACCCCCCAAAAAAACCCCACCCCTTTAACTCATTGCCATTGAGTCAGAACTGCTGCCCCCACCCCACCCCCACCCTGGTTTTCGGAGGCTGTAAGTCACACTGGAGGAGATTGTCAGTTTTTCTACTTTGGGGCAGCTGGTGGATTCAAACCATTCACCTGTAGATTGGCAGGAGAATGTCCTGTCCATAAGGTCACCAGAGCTCCCTGTTGTAATCCATGGAGGGTGCAAACGGTTAATAACGTCACCTGCTCAGCAGTAGCTTAGAGGTTCTAGTCTACCCAGCTCTGCCTTGGAAGACAGTCCTGGCGATCCACTTTGGAAAAATCAGCCCCTTAAAGCCCTGTGGAGCACAGTTCTAACCTGATGCACATGGCCCCTGTGTCAGAATTGGCTCCATTGTGAATTGAACTCTGTGTTTTGGATTGGATTGGATTGGACTGGACTGGACTGGATTGGATTGGAACTCTGTGTATTTTGCTATAAACGATGTGCTGTGACTGTGATCACCTTACAGAGCTGATCCAGTCTGTGCTCAGCACAGCCCCAGAAGATCAGCATTACTGCAAGATGGTGACAAGGACTCAGTAGCATGGGGCTGACCTGCAGAGGGCGATGGAGGAGGGACAGCAAGGTGCCTGACCCTTACACACACCCACTGGGTGCCAGTCACACTGCGTCTTATGCTAAATCTAAAGGACAAATACAACCTCCAGCTCGCACATGGGTATATTGAAGCTCAGAGGGATTGGATAACCTGCTCAAAGTCACCCAGCGTGCAAGTGGAGTCTGATGAGCTGCTAAATGCATGCTCCATACCTCAGTGTGTTACCCAAAGTGTCTGCTTCTCCCTGTTAGCAACAGGGCTGTGCCCACACCCACAAGCAGACAAGGACGTCAGAGGTTTGGAAAGGGGTTATCCCTTGATCCAGCCTCACCCACAGTGCCTTTGAGTCAGAATCCAGCTTGGGACCTTGATGTCCTTGTCCCAAGCCCAGCCTCTTGCCCTCTGGGAGGGTGGTGTGTTTGCAGCTCCCAAACCTTGGCTCTGACTTTGGAAGCTGGGGCACAACCATGATAGCACATTTGCGTAGCTGTTTGCTTAGACTCCAGCCTGCTGCTTCGCCTGGCCTTGAACAAGCTGCTTCATGTCTCAGAGCCTGTTTCCTTACCTCAGAGGCGGAGTTAATGATGTCATCTTAATGGGTTTTTACAGAATGAGAAATAATACTTGCCAAACAACGTGTATATTGTTGTTGTTGTTGTTGTGTGTCATCAAATAGAACAGACCCATAGCTGATTGATCTTTCAGTGGGTTTTCAGAAGGAATAACTCACATGGGAGGAGATTGCCCGTCCTTCTCCCATGGAGCAACTGGCAGATTTGAACTGTATACCTTTGGGATTGCAGTGCTGCTTCTTGACACTCAGCCACCAGAATTTGTACAGAGTTAACCAAGCCTTGTTGCTGTTGAGATGATGCTGACTCGTGGGGTCCCTGTAGGACAGAGGGACTTTGTTATTTGATCTTACTCTAAAAGCTTAAAACTGACCACATGCCGTGAGCAGTGGGCATTCAATTGGTAAAATTCCACACACAAGGCCAGAGTTCAGTTCTCGGCCACTGCACCTCACATCAAGCTGTCTGTCAGTGGAGATTGATTGGTGAGGGGCTGGGACACTGACCAGGTTTCAGTGGAACATAAAGAACAAGGCAGACTAGGAAGAAAGGCCTGCTGATTTCCTTAAAGTCAAATCAGTGAAAACACTGTAATCAGAGCAACAGTCAGTGATCAGTCTCAGGGGTGATGTAGCATCACAGAGCTTTTCATTCCTTTGTGCCCTCAGGTGACCATGAGCTGGGCATGCTGTGACAGCATTTCATGCACTTCGGGTCTTTTTCTTGCCAAGTTGCAGTCAGTTCTACCTTAAAATTCTGTTGTGCAGACATTTGGGAAGATAGCATTTAATTGTTCATAACATCCTCAGACTTCTCAGGCAGGCTCTTTCCTCCTCTTGCTCATCAATGCTGATTACTAAAGATATTTTTATGTAAACAGAAAATGGCTCCTGCATAATTAGACCCTGCCACCCCCATACTCCCCACTTTGTCCTTCAAGACTCTGGGAGCTGCCCAGAGTCACCTCAGAGGCAAATCAGGTGAAGGTCTGTGTGTCCGCTGAGCTCAGAGAGCCTGGTGGTGTGGGCTGTGGCCATGGAGACTGACCAGAGAGGCTTCTGGGAAAGAAGCCACACTGAACAAACCACATTTTCTCTTACTGCTGCTTCCAGTGCAGCCTCTACACCCTCCCTACTCCCATTACACAATTGCTGGTGTTGAAAACTTCATCTCACATTCTTTGGGCATGTTTTTATGAAGATCCAGTCCTTGCAAAAGGGCGTTATGCTTGAGTTGTAGTCAACTCGACAATATCTACCACCAACAACCCATTTGCTACCTGTTGTACCCTGTCAGAAAGAGCCCTGGTGGCATGGTGTGTACCATATTGGGTTGCTAAGCAAAAGGTCAAGCGTTTGAATCCAGCGGTCACTCTTCAAGAGAAAGATGTGCCATCTCCTTATTTTTTTAAAAAAATTAATTTTAATGAAATCTTACAGAGACTGAGTTTCCAGTCATTCATTGTTGCACTTTTCTCCCTGGATGGGCCATCTCTTACTGTAAAGATTTGTAGCCTCAAACTCAGTGGAGGGTCACTATGAGTCAGGACTAACGTGACGTCACGTTTGGCTTGGGAAACTCATTGGAGGAGAGAAACCCTGTGGCACCGTGTTTAAAGTGCCCAACTATTATCGAAAGGCCAGCAGTTCAAACTCACTGGCCTGACTTAATGATCTCACCCGGTTCTAAGGACTTAGTGCCACCCTGGTGTCCTCGTTCAGTTTGGGGCATTGGGGCCAGGGGCCAGCCGGTTGATGATGACTCTAAGCGACCCTGTGAACAACAGACTGAACGCTGGCCCTTCCTGCACCCTCCTTGCCACCTCTGATGTGCTCGTGCCATTGTTAGGTCACTGAGTCATCCTTCTGCTGGTGGAGCTTCGTTCTAGGCTCTCCTCTCTCTGTTCTCTCTGTGTGCGCTCGCGCGCGCTCTCTCTCTCCCCCCCTCCTCCCTCTCTCTCTCCTTCCTCTCTCTTCTCTCCTCTCCCTCTTCCTCTCCTCCTCCCTCTCTCCCCACTCTCCTTCTCCCTGCTCTTTCCTCTCTTCCTCTCCTTTCCTCCTCCCTCCCTCTCTCCTCTCCCCTCCCCTCCCTCTCTCCTTTCCTCTCCCCTCCCTCTCTCCGCTCCCTCTCCCTCTCCCCCTTCTCCCTCTCACCCCCTCTTTCTTCTCTTTCCTCTCTTCCTCTCTTCCTCCCTCTCCCCCACCCTCTTTCACTCCTTCTCT
>NW_006399839.1:4901301-4913625 GCF_000299155.1 Elephantulus edwardii | reverse complement strand
CTCTTGTCTCTCTTCCTCTCCTTTCCTCTCCCCCTCCCTCTCTCCTCTCCCTCTTTCTTCTCCCTCCTCTCCCTCTCTCTACCCCCCATGACATGCCCAAAATGTGAAATGAACTCTGCTTCCTTACCTCTGAGCAGCAGCATCTTTACCACCTGTGGGATCTTGAGTACTCCTCTCTACAGCTTCAACTCAAAGACTAGTTCGCCTCCTAGGCCTGTCTGTTGTTTGGATGGAAGTTGAGCAGCAGGAGTGAGTTTTCTCCCAGGTTCACAGGGTGCCTAGTCTCTGTTAGACCAGTTGGCCTGGCCACTTTTGTGTTTTTGAATGGCACTTTCAGAGTACATTTTTCCTCTCATGTTGGCTTCCTGGTACAAATGCAACCTTAGAATTATTTCCATGTCAGCTGGCCTCCTCTCCCTTAATCATGAAATAAATTTCCTCTCCCTTAATCATTAAATCATTGAGGGTAAGGTATGAATCGGACTGTCTTCTGCCTCAGTGCTCACATGATTCTGAGAATTAGCAAATGCTTTGTCTTGGAACTTTAGTTCACTGGAGAGGGTATAGGAGTTCTAAGAAATAAGACCACAGAGATAAGAAAGAGTTGTTTAAAGGCTTAACTAGTAACCAGTCACCACTGAGACACTTCCAATTCATGGTGACCTAGCGGGCCTATTGCCAGGAGTGACCAGTCCTTGAAGAGGGAGATCATGCTTGGGAGGGTGGAGGAACAATGCAATAAGAGGAAAGCCCTCAATGAGATGGATTGATCCAGTGACTCAGATAATGGGGTAAGTGTGTCAGAGACAGTAAGATTGGCACAGCATAGAGCAGGGTTCAGAGCTGTTGTACATAGGGTTGCTATGAGCCACAAGCAACTTGAGGACACACATTACAATAACCACCGATGTATTAGAGTAAGACTTGGATGACTTGGTGCCCGTGACCCAAGTCGTGGTCTTTTCAGTTGCCTCATGTACACATGCATGTGAAAGCTGAGCAGTGCAAAAGAGACAGAACAAGAATCGGTGTGCTTGGCCTGCGGTGTGGTGAAGAATGTTGAAGATGCTTCAGATGGATGGATCTTAGAAGGAGTGCAACCAGAACGTCTCTTAGACACAAGGACAGTGAGATGTGTCATCTTGGTTACCTCGGCCACATCAACAGTTGTTGAGTTCGTTCATAACAACACACAGAGTACAGCAATCCTCTAGCAAATTTCCAAGGGTATAAATACTTACAGGAGGAAACTGTCCCTGTTTCTTCCACCAAAGCAGCTGGTAGATTTAAACTGTTGACCTTTTGGTTGCCAGTTCAACACACTACAGCCCACCAGAACTCTTTTGGTCTTAAAAATAAAGATGTACTCCTTTCCTTTCGGCACTGTGGACGCAGCCGTGAGTAGTGCTAGGGTTCAGAAGAGGCTTGTCTCTAGTGTCCTCCACTGTGGCAAGAAGTAAGTCTGGTTGGACCCCAACGAGGCCAATGAAATTGCCAATGCCAACTCTCGCCAGCAAATCCGGAAACTGATCAAAGGTAGCCTGATCATCCGCAAGCCTGTGACGGTCCATTCTCGGCCGATGCTGGAAAAATACCTTAGCCCGCAGGAAAGGTAGGCATATGGGCATAGGTAAGCGAAAGGGTCCTGCTGATACTCTAATGTCTGAGAAGTTGACCTGAATGAAGGAGAGGAGGATTTTGTGCTGGCTGCTCAGAAGATACCGAGAGTCTGAAGAAGATTGATCGCCACTTGTGTCACAGCCTATACCTGAAAGTAAAGGGGAATGTGTTCAAGAGCACGCGAATTCTTACGGAACACAGTCACAAGCTGAAGGCAGATAAAGCCCGCAAGAAGCTCCTGGCTGACCAGGCTGAGGCCTGCAGATCTAAGACCAAGGAGGCTCGCGAACACTGTGAGGAGCTGCTCCAGGCCAAGAAAGAATAAATCATCACACTCTGTCTAATGAGGAAGAGACCAAGAAATAAAGCTCCTCTCCTGTCTGTACATAGTGGCCTGGGCAATTACATAGATCATTCAATAAAACAAGCCTTTATCTCCTGCTTAAAAAAAAAAATAAATAAAGGCATGACCTTGAAATACGCCAACATTAGTGGCAAATTAGTGGCTTTCTGTCAAATTCACTGGGAAACTTTGGAATGTTGGATTAGTAATATGCAAGCCATCTAGAAGAATCTGAGTGCCACCAGCTCTGTTAGCTTTTACCTCTGAGGGACATTTGACTGTGTCTGGAGGCATTTTTAGTTGTTACAGCTGAAGAAAGGCGTGGTGCTGCTGCCATCCTGTAGATGGAGTCCAGAGAGGCTACTAAGTATCTTACAACATGAGGGAGAGCTTCGTATCCCACCCCGAATATCAGTACTGTCAAGGTCAAAACCCCTGCGTTAACTGTATCTCTGCATCCTGTTGGTTACTGCCAATTGCCCATTGAGTCTAAATTAATCCACAGTTTTGGAGATTGCTTTTTGATTTGGAGATTTGCTTTTTGATCCGCAGGAGGAGATTGCTGGAACTCCATGGTGTAAGGGATCAAAAACCCCCAATCACAGGGTGTTTCAGGAGGCATTTCTGAGATTTCCAGCAGGGGGCAGTAGAGGAGGGGGAACTCCTCCACGTATCTCTCTTGGCTGCAGGGGTGTAGCAGGCAGGCTGAGGAAACCTGGGCATGCTTATGGGCTGTCAGTGGGATGACAGCCTAGGTTTGTTTCCTAATCAAGTGCAAGGTTTCAAGTGAATCAACTTAAAATACTTCCTAAAAATGTATAGGTGATAAGCAAGTCACAAGTACAGAAAAAGAGAATTTTTAAAAAGAAAAAACAAAACAAAACACCCACAACAAAACCTCCATGAAAATCATTGCCATGGAGTGGGAATGGACTCAAGGCTGACTCTCTAGCAGATTGACTGACTGCAAATTGCATGGGAAGAGATGGCCATCTTTGTACCACTGAGTAGACAGTGGATTTGAACCACTTGCCTTTGAGTTGGCAGCCTAACTGCTTGCCGCCAGACCATCTCTCTTACAGGGGAGTGCAGCTGTCCTTTTTCGGGGGGGGGAGCCTTGAGATTGCTCTGTATTTCAATTGTTATATCAATACTTTGCCAGCATCTGTGATATAAATATTATTTTAGAATTACATGGGACCCTCTTAACTGGAACCCGGCGACCTCTGTGTGTGTCGCCAGCCCTGTAACTCCCTGTCCCTTTCCTGCTCTTGAATCTCTTTTTGTGAGGAGCGCCCTTCTAGACTGAACACAGTGCTTGAGGCCTAATAAGGTGCTTGTTGGGAAAATGTGTGAAACCAAGGAATCAGAAAGGAAGCTTTCATTTGCTAGGGACAAAAGAGGGGCGACAAAAATCTAACTAGAAGTGATTTAAATGAAAAAGATAAATATATTCAGAGATAGTTGACTGTGGCTTTTGAAAATGTGTATTTCCACTGCAGCATTTTTATGTGTGCTGTTCAGTGACATTAATCGTGTCCATCATGTACATTCATTACTTTATCTTTCAGAAGCTCAGTGCTCTCTAAGTGATGACTTCCCCCTTAACCCACCTTCCCATCTCTTGCTATTAATAAACTTTAGTCTCAACTCTGACATTATTTTGTGTATTTGTTTTTTAAAATAATGTTGGATTGTGTTGACACACCCGTTGCAATTTCTATTCAGTAATCTCTACACAAATTGTTCAGCGTCATTTTTTGTTCTTGACAGTGTGAAACACTCATTCTGTTTTGGTTGTTCCAATTTCTTTCATCTAGTTTCCCTGTGCTCTTACATTCTCATCTATTGGAATGATTGTCAACTCTGTGGTCCCCCTGAGGTGATTTTTTTCAGAGGTGATGCTCTTTTATTTTGTGAACCAATCTGTTTGGCTAAAAGGTGATCCCAAGCTTTGTTGTCATTCAGAGATTAAAGAGAACCTCAGGGTAGTAGTCTTGGGGACTCCTGCAGTCTGAACTGGTCCAGGAAGTCTGATTTCTAAGAATTTGAGGTTCTGTTTTGCTTTTTTTGCCCATTCTGTTAGGGATCATCTATCGTGATCATGATCAGAAGGGCTGGTGGTGGTAATGGTTGAGCCCCGTCTTGTTCTTCAGGTCTTAGGGCAGATGTGGGCTGGGAGGCTTATTGAGTACTTTTCTTCTTGGAGTCTCTAGTTTCCTTCTTTACCTTTTGCTCTCAATAAGAAGAGACCGTTTTGTCTTAGATGGTCACCCACAAGGTTTTAAGATTCCAGACATTGACTATGGCATAGTTTTAATTTAGAGATTCATAATTAGATGTGGGCTATGATGTGTCCCTGCACTTTTCTCAGATCTGTCTCCTTCAGTGTGCAGACCTTGTCCTGAGAACTTTGCCTCTCATGTTGTTGTTGTTATGTGCCGTCGAGTTGTCTTGTACTCAAAGTGACTCTATGTACAACAAACCTAAACCCTGCTTTATCCTGTGACAATCTCACTGTCTGGCACACCTCTCTACACCCTTCCAAGCATGACGTCCCTCTCCAGTGATTGATCCCGCCTTGCAACATGTCCAAAGTATATCAGACAAAGCTTCAGAATCCTTGCCTTCAAGGAGCAGCCTCGTTTAACCCTCTCCAGGAGGAACTTGTTTGTTCTCCTAGCAGTCCGTGGTATAGTCAACACTCTTCTTCAACACCACAGCTCAGAGGCATCCTTCTATCATCCCTAGTCATTGTCCAGCTCTCATATGCAAAGACTATGGCCTGTATCAGGCACACCTTAGTCTCCAGACTGATATCTTTTCTCTTCAGTGGAAGCAAAATTAATAAGTCACTGAAGATTCAAATCTCACATCTACCCGAAGCAAACTCTGAGAAAGGGACGATTCTCTCCTCCCACCTCCCACCTTTCATTACATTATTTACACCAATTGGACCGTTTAGGATCACATGACCACTTTGCCCCAAGGATGGGCTGAAGTCTCTGAAGGTGGCATCCACTTCCCCAGAGCAACATTGCTCTTCAGATGGGAAATGAGGACTTAAGGGAAGGGGCTAGAGAAAGAGAGGATGACATCAGCATCAGCACATGGCTGATGACCGCTCTGAGAATGACGAGCAACAATGAGAAAGACTTGACCGGCCCAGGAACTGCCATTTGCAAACACAAGATAAGGACAGACACTGAGGACAAACATTTAGAAACCTTTGAAGCAATTTAGCATTTCAGCAACATGCAAGTGTGTGATTAGTGAACTCGTCTTGTTGAACAAGGTATAGACCATATAAAATTGGTTTGTGAGGGATGGAGGAAAAGAATGTCTTTCACCAGAGATTTTTTTAGATGTACTTGTTTAGATTCTGTGCCTCTTGGGTTGTGTTGCAAATAGGAAGAATGGCTATACTTGCTTGCAGGTTGAAATTATCATAGTGCCCCTGTCCAATCAATGTATGTAGTGATTAAAAGTGAAGGCTTTGGAATGAGGCTGTTTGAATCTTTCTTTTAACATTTTCTAACTTTGATACCATGTTCAAGGGACAGACAGAACAGAAAAGTAGTAAGATGGTACACAGCACCATGTTTATCTAAGACCTGGCTAGTTGTGGTAAGGACCTTGGTTTTTATCCTCCATGTAACCAGAAATGTGAGAGGAACAAGGGGGCTTCAAGCATGATAGTAGTATGATCTGATTTGTATCTATGAAAAATCCTTAACGTTGTGTTTATATGATATCTTAATCTCCAGTTTCTCTCAAAAGTCCACAAAATTAGAGTAAAAGGGGGGGGGGGAATTACATAGACCCATGCAGCTAAAGAGACCAGCAGAGGAGAAAGCATGAATGTCAAGAAATGTTTGGAAACAACTAACTTATAGAAACCTAATCATTTAAGTTTGGAGGAGAGAAATTCCAGCCAGCTCACCCGGTAGAACCATGGGAAGTGTCCGGAACCATGGGAGTTGAGGCCAAAAGGAGAAAAGGGAGAATTGATAAAATGTCGAGAGGATTTGACCTTAGGTTCTTATCCCTTCCAATAGCCAGCTCATCCCTTTCCAATACCTCTCCAAAGTCACAGGAGCTTATGGGCTTATTCTTTGGAGAAATTGAACCAGAGATCCCTGGACTCAGGGGATCAGAAATAGAAGTTGACAGGAGTAAAGTATTGTACTGAGTGGTGAGACACCGAAGCGAGCCCCCCCCCACGCCGGCAAGTAGAATGAGGGACCATTTTTCCTCCCACACACAGAGGATTCTGGGAGAAACAGAATAACCCCCAAGAAAAACCAGAAAATGCTGCCCTCTGGGTGACCCCAATTTCCAAGAAGATGAAATTCCTATGTGATCACATTTTATGGATTCTACTAGTTAACAAATAAGACTGATAACTAAAAGTTACCGATTGACTTTCTAGGGATTATTCTATTTCTGTCTTTAAAAAGAAATATATTTGGTCATACAATGATTGGCCACCGGTTTCGTACATGGAAAATATAGACGCCCAATGCAGCCAACAGAAATGAGAAGCTTGGAGAAAACAGATTTTATTACAAGTCAAGGCATCTCAACTCATTGCTGTCTAGTGAGAACCAACTCATACATGACCCTCCAGTGAGTTTTCAGAGGCTGTAAATTGCTTAGGAGGAGATTGCCCATCTGTCTCCTGCAGAGAAGCTGGTGGGTTTGAAATGCCTATCTTTATTTTCTACGTATGTGAGGCAAAAACAAGTGCCAGGGGACCTGGGTAGTCAACCTAAGAGAGACCCATGACCATAAATAAGGAACAACTCAAGTCAATAGTCAAGCATCATAGTTGAAGAGAAACTACAGTTGCTGCCAAGCCCTTGTGCACAATTGAAGTTCCAGTATAATTTAACTCTTGCAAAACTTAAATATTGGTAACACAAGCCTTATTGATAACAGTCCATTAAAACTTTTTTAAAATATACTACATCAATATTAAAAAGCTGCATTTTTCAATACAAGAAAAAAATAGATAGTTCACAAAATAAAGGTTTTTCTACCATTCGTGTAGCTGGCCCTCCAGCGGGTTGTCAGAGGCAGTTAATCGCAGGGGAGGAAATTGCCCATCTTCCCACAGAGCAGCTGGTGGATTCAAACCGCATGCCATTGGGATTAACTGCCTCTGAAAACCCGCCAGAAGGTCAACGATGGGTCAGTTCTGAGTCGACAGTACACAGTGGAACTTTGGTGACCTAAAGGTAAGAATCTGCGCTTCAATACCAAAGCGCTGGGTTCAAATCCACCAGCAGCACCACAGGAGAAGGATGAGCAGTCCCCTCCTGTGTGATTAACTATCAATGCTTCCGAAAACCCGCTAGAGGGTCAGCTATGGGTTGGTTCTGACTGGCTGGTACACAACCACAACGGTGCAGCCGCAGGAAGCTCTGGTGATGTAGTCCACCAGAGCTTAGATAATAGATAATAATAATTAGATAATAACCCAAAGGCTGCACCTCTCTGGTGGTTCAGATTACGTGGCTCTTCAGGAAAAAGATGGGCAATCTCCTGTGTGATGTGCGGCCTTGGAAACCCAGTGGAGGGCCAGCTATGAGTCAGTTCTGACTCAAACAGCAGTGAGGGGTTATTGAGGGATGTAGGGTGGGGGCGAGAAAGGTGTGCCTGCAATGACAGCGTCACAGGATTCCTTCTCTTTGGTTCTAATGCTGGATTCGTTTATTCTAGAGTGGTGGGCAACCTCAGCTGCAGCTCTTGTCTACTGTGGGCGGCAACCAATTCAGCTTTTTGTTTGTTGAATTAAGTTCAGGTCAACTTGTGACGTTCTGACCTTTCTCTGCTTCTTGGAAGCACTTCCAGCCTCCCTAGTGGCACTTTGTGGGGGTCCTGTGATGTTTGTCAAGGCTTATATATTGATAAAGTACATTGGAAAATACGTTGGAGCTGCAAGAGGTCACTTTGTGCTGTGATGCACAATTTATTGGAGAGGTGAACTGCGCACACAGAGATAATTAGTGCCACAAGGCATTTAAAAATAAGCTGCGTGTTAAGTGGATCCCTGCGGTTCAAAGCTGTGTTGTTCAAGGGTCAGCCATAGTTAATTTTTAAGCTGGAAAGTGTAGAGCTCAGAAACAGAAAAAGGGAGAGAAAGGAGAAGGTACAGGGTGAGGATGAGATGGAAGAAAGAAGAAAAGGAAACAGAGTCCATCGTAGATTCCATGATAAATATATATTAAATAACAGCAAGAAATAATTGTTATCTTTAGGACTCTGAGGCTCCGTCTGACATACTTTAGGCATGTTGCAAGGAGGGACCAGCCCTTGGAGAGGAACATCATGCTTGGGAGGGTGAAGGGACAGCACAAGAGAGGAGGACCTCAGTGAGATGGATTGACTCAGTGACTGGGGTGATGGGGAATGGGTGTGCTGGAGACGGTAAGGTTGGCTCAGGATAGAGCAGGGTTTAGACCTGTTGTATGTAGGGTTCCTGTGAGATGCAGGCAACTCGATGGCACATGATAAGAAAAAGTGTCTTAAAGATGGACATGAAATTATGGTGCTGTACTTAAGGGAGCTCTGGTGGATTACTGGTAAGGAGTTGCATTACTAACCCAAAGGTATATGATTTGAATCTGCCAGTTGCTCCCTGGGAAAAAGAGGGACAAGCTCTTCCTTTGTCATTTACTGCCTCCCATAACCCTCTGGACAGTTAGCTGTGAATCGGTTCCAACTCGACCGTACACACCACCACCAAAACTTAGGGAATAAATGTTACTTACTTGCCTCTAATAATGTGGCCATGATTACTCACTTAAATAATCAGTAACCCTGGAACAAAGAGAGGTCATAGAAAAAGAGAAAGAGTTGGAGTTTATGGCTGTGTGGCTGGAGGTTTAAACTCTAGGAGATACATTTTTCTTAACCTTCCAGAGTAGGGACAGGATAACCAAACCTATTACCACTGGTCTACTCTAATCCACAGCATCCCTCCATCAGGTCCGGAGGCTATAAATTCCATCAGGGGCAGACTGATTTTTTTTTAAATCTCTCTTGAAGTGGTTGCTGGATTCACACTTCTGACTTTTGAGTTAACAGCCCAGCATATAACACACTGGGACACCAGGGCCCTTTAAGAACAGGGTAGCTAATGCATACAATTAATCAAGCAGTAAGTAGCAATCTTAGAATGTTCTTTAAAATATGGATATCCATACCAGAAAAGACCAATCCAAGTGCTCAACAACAAATGAATGGCTAGAAAAACTATGGTACATTCACATGATAGAATATTATGCAGCACTGAAAAACAGTGATTCCTAAAACATTACACAGCATGGGGGAGCCTGGAAGACATTATGCTGAGGGAAATATTGCAGTCACAAAAGGACAAATACTGTGTAACACTGCTGTTATAAATTAGGACAGACATGGGGGGAATTGGGGAGCGAATGGGAGAAGAATGGATAGATAATGAACACTGCATTAGAACAGATGAGAGAAAGAATTGTACAAAAGGAATATATGATTAGACATTATATGTATGACAACAATCTGGAACAAAGACTGTATTGCATTACAGAAAGGGCTAGGGGTTGGGAGAAGGGAGGGGAAGAGAAAATGTGCAACAATAAAAAAAAAATGAAACATTTTCAATGTTTAGAAAAACCCAGAAAAGATAGCTCAAAGCTTTAGGCATGGTCTTGTCTGTATGTAGAGCTGGGCTGAGTGAGGGTCTATAGGGATTGATTGGGAATTGCTCATATTTTAATATACACATAGTAGCAACATTTTGCCTTTTAACTACTGATACTGTGTATCACTCTCATGGAAATAAAGATTAATTTGAAGTTAAAATGTCCCCTCCAGCTGCCAAATGCTCTGGAAAAGTAAGACTGCAGTAGACGGGGAGATGGAAGCAGCTAATCCAGTGCCCATTTTGTGTGATGTTTAACTTTGCCAATAACACTGAGTAATCACTTGACTTTAGTTTGTGCTGTGCTTTGTAACCTTGTTACTCAACCAGAGGATGAAATCTGTTTTATTAACAAGCTTCGTATTTTGCCATCATGGCCAGAACTGGGTCCCGCCACCATTGAGTTTTCTGCTGCTCTGTTACACTTTGCTCCTTCCCATTCAGCAGCGGTGCCTGAGATGTGAAAAAGCCATTGAAATTCCAGTCGTGTCTCTCCTGGGTTCGGTCTGATTTTCAGAAATTGCAGTAAATCAGTGGCACTGAAAATTGGCCTACTTCTTTTTCTGGGGGTGTTGGTTTGGCTTGATGAGAAAGCAAAAACAAATGGCGTTTATAAATGTAGCTAATCAGGAAGTTAAAGAGAGGTTAAACCTAATGGATTAATCAAGTTCCTCTGGGAAGTAGAAAGGAAAGGTGGGAGGGAGAGAAGAAAGGCACAATGTGCAGGCTTTTGTCCAGAATTGATTTAATAAGCTCTTCCTTGGAGTCAGCTCTCTTGAGTGCCTGGGACTATTCCCGCCCCCCCCCCCCCCCCCCCCCCCCCCCCCCCCCCCCCCCCCCCCCCCCCCCCCCCCCCCCCCCCCCCCCCCCCCCCCAACTTGCCCATCCCTTCTTGTTAGGGAATGGAGAATCACCCAGTTTTAACATCTGGTGTGTTCAGTAGGGAGGAGAGAGTGCCAGCTGCCAGAAGACCTTGTCTCTTATTTCTGATGTTACCATTTGCTCTTGGTGTGACCTTGAAGATGTTCCTTCACCTTTTAGGCTGATCTGATGATGATCATTTTTTTTTACCTGAAAAAAGGGGATATGTCCCATTGTCCATCATAGTAGGATTTGCAAAGGTCAGTAGAGGTGATAATGGGTCTTTCACCAACCCCTGCAAGGTCTTTGAGGTCAGAATGGGGGGAGGTATCTTGGCCTTGGAGGGCAAAAGGGTGAGTGTCTTGCAATGAAGCTGGTCGTCATTTTTCTAGAAGCAAAAACTAATAAATAAGACTGTTTAAATGTAACCTCAAAAGATAGGGCAAGGTTTCAGTTTGACATTCAGAAAGTCTTCATGAGTTGCAGTCAGTTCAGTGGCACCTAACAATAACATGACATAAATTGGTTATTGCTTCCCACTACCCAGTCTCCTTTCTCCCCACGATTCCAGAGTCTTGGACAGTATGCCTATCTAAAATTCTGCATTTCCCAGCTTCTCTTGCAGTTAGCTGTGGCCACACTTTGGGTGATGAAATATAAGTGGAAGATGTACTTGTTACTTTCATGAAAGCTCTTGAAAGGACCACCGTTTTGCTCTTCCACTTATGTTGTTGACCGAGATAAAGGAGAGACAGGGACATGGAGAATGAGGGGGAAGAGAGATCGAAGCAGGGGACGAACAGCTCAAAGACTGCAGCCTCGAGTCTGGAATCTCTACAGATTGAATCTCTACAGATTTTATTGAGACTTGCCAGGCGGTAAATCACAGAAAAAATTATTTACTAATGCAACTATGTCTCTGCTCACATTCTTTTGCTTATCTCAGGAAGGATGGATTTATAAGCACAAGCTTGGAGGGGGGCGTGGCACCAACTAATCTGACAGGAATGCCTATCTCCTGAGATCTCTCACAGGAGAAATGCCGCCTTCCTCCTTGTGATCTGCTACAAGAGGATTTTGGCTTGTTTTGTGCCTCCTTTAGTTCCTGTTTATGCATTTTGTTTAACTTTAGGCTTTCCACACATTGGGTTGGCCCTCTTTTTGTATCTTCAAACATAGGTATGATGAGTAAGACCTCTAAAGCCATTTTTGAACCCTAAGGAGAGAAACTATGGGTCAGGGTGGTGGAAGAGTCTTAAGGAACTGAATTCACTGAAGACTCACAAATAGCTCAGCAGCTTTAGAATCCGTACCTCAACATGTCCTTTCTCTTCTTTTGTCTGCTACTCTGTTATTCTCATTGAACCTATTCCTAATGATACACTACCCGGGCATGAGTCCTGGGAACTGTCGCCTGCGTCTGAGCGCAACACCAAGTCCTAGTCAGCCTTCTGTTAGTTGCTGTCTTAATGGCTGTATCTCATTGGTCTTACATATAACCGAACAAAATGTTTCCTGTTCCTGTGCCATCTTGATGATTATTGGTATACTTGTGGTGTCAAAAACCTTGAAAACTGGCTTTTCTATCCGTTGCATTCGCCCTCATTGGGGACATGGTCTCAAGCTACCTCAGCTTCAGACACATGGTCTTGCAAATCAACAGCTGTGTGACCAACATAAAAGAGCACTTTCCGTATTGTGAAAAACAGTAGTGAAGAGAGAGTAAAAAGAATGTGAGAGACAGTGGCTAAGTGTAACCCAACGAACCCCGGAGATGGAGCCACAGTTGAAAGGTTTTACTTGCTGGATT
>NW_006399839.1:4788710-4898566 GCF_000299155.1 Elephantulus edwardii | reverse complement strand
ATGCAATGATAATAATGGGTGACTGGAATGCAAAAGTTGGAAACAGAGAAGAAGATTCAGTAGTTGGAAAACATGGACTCGGTGATAGAAATTTAGCTGGAAAGAGAATGATTGAATTTTGCACAATCAACAACTTATTCATAGCAAATACGTTTTTTAAGAGACTTGCTGGATTATTTAAAGAAAAGTTGACTTATAAATGCTTTGAGGTAAAGTTTGCTGGATGTTTGAGGAAAACAGGTGTATTTGTGCTGCTAAACTGAACCTGGACTTTTGAGGAATGATGCCTTGTTAATCTGACTTGGGACTGCTGGACTGAACCTGGACTTGCATTGTGTGATATTTTTTGCCCTCCCTGCTCCCCAGCCTATTACCTTGATGAACCCAACATCTGTAAGTAAAGTCTGTAAGTTAAGTTGGAGCAAACATTCGTCCCCATGATTAGTAGGAGTAGGTGCAGGAGCATAGGGTTGGCATGTCTGACCATGTAGCTATTTGTTTATATTAATAGATGCCTTCGGGTTGTGGTGCTTGAGAAGAGTCTTGACTATAACATGGACTGCCATAAAGAAAAAAGAAAGAAAAAAAAACCCAACATGGACTGCCAAGAAAACAAATCTATCTGTCTTGGAGAGAGTGAAACCAAGTCTCTCTTTGGAGGCTAGGATTGTGAAACTCTGCCTCGCTTACTTTGGGCACATGGCCAGGAGAGATTGGTCCTTGGAGAACAACATGCTCAAAGAGTGGACAGGCAGCGCAGGAGAGGGAGCCCCCGGATGAGATGGATTGATACAGTGACTGGGGCAATGGGGGTTAGTGTGTTGGAGTTAGACTGGCTCAGGACAGGGACGGGTTCAGAGCTGCTATACATAGGGTCTTTGTATTTCGCAGGTGACTCAATGACACATAAAAGCAATAACATACTATAACAGGTTTGGAAGCAGGAGTGCCATCTACTTCCTAAATAACATGCCTCCGGAAACTCTATGAACTTTGTTGTAGAGGCGCTTTAGGCCTTTTGTTCATAGGGTCACTATGCTTGGCTTGAAGGCATTCCATAACAACAACATGGATATTATTGATGGAGACAGTGTCCCCTTAGGAAGCAAGTGGAAGTTGGACTCAGCCACCCCCACATTATATCTGGTCTTTTTACAAAACCCAAGGCCATTTTTGCAACTGTTGTGACAGTCCATCTAAGTAAGAGTGTCCTTCATTTTAGCTGACTTTTTCTTTGCCGTGGGTCTTTTCTGGTGACCCATCCAAAGTCAAATTAATTGATCAGCATCTGTAGTGTTGCCTACAGAATGTTTTGGTTGCATTCATCCTACCTCAGGTTATCTGTCCAAACCACCTCTTCTCAGATCCCTGTAATGTTTTATCATCTTAAGATAACTCCACAGACACCCATGTTGAAAGGCTTTTCCGCTATCTTACTGACGTTTAAAGCCATTTCGGAGGATTAATAGATCAAGATCATCAGATCTTTGTTATCGTTGGGTACCATTGACTCAGTTCCACACTGACTGTGACTCTACAACAGAATTAAATAACTTCCTGGTCCTACAGCAGCCTAACACTTGTTGCTGTGCTTGAGCCTCTTGTTTAACCCCCTGTGTCAATCCATCTCATGAAGGATCTTTATCTCTCTCTCACTGATCCTCTACATTGCAGTGCCTGGTGTCTTCCTGATAACAAGCTGAAAGTCTGTGAGACAAAGGAGTCAGTGGTCAACTGAGCCCACCCGAGAGGCACCTCCTTTCGGTTAGCAGTGCAGCTTCCTATGAACTGCACCGTAAACCACCCCAGTGTAGAAAGTGTAGATGTGCCTGTCTCTGGAGAAGACGTAGAGCTTTCAGTCAATTTTTGTAGGATTTTGTGAGCACTGAAAACTAACAATGTCTGCTAAATCTAACTTCAACATTGTATAAGTAAGAAGCTGATCCAAGGAGTTAAGACTTGTGTCCCAGGTCACAAAGAGGAGCAGTCGCAGAGCCTAGAGCTTTCTTCTTTTGGAACGTGCTGGTGATCTAGGGAGCTCTGGTGGCCTAGTGAGAAGAAGCTGCACTGCAATCCCAGAGGTACACGGTTCGAATCCACCAGATGTTCTGCTGGAGAAAGAGGGGCAATCTCCTCCTGTACCAGTCAGATCTGATTTGACGGTACACAGACAAAATAATAAAATCGAGTGTTGCTGATGGACAGGACAAATGCTGAAGCCTTATATTTTCCTCCTTGAAGACTAGGTGTCTCTTGTTGCTTATACTCCTTGGCCTGGATTCAAGCTGATGAAGGCTGGAGTGTATATGCAAGGAGGCTTAACAGAGTTATTAATTATATACATTTCTGTTTACCGGAGAATAATACGGTTAGCCCCATTAAGCACCATTATCAATGCATGATCTAATAATTTTAATCTAATGAAACTAATATATTTCACAGGGATGGTAGCAAATACGCCACATGTACTGCAAATTGGGTTACTCTGAGTTAGGAAGTCCTTGAGGCAGCAATAATAATTGTTCTGATACTCATCACATTTAATTGATGCAGTGTTACATAGTTTACTTAACATTTTCTCCATACTTTGTTGTTTCGGTTGCTTGTTTCTCCAGAAGTTTGAAGAAAGAGAAGGCAAAGGAAATGGAAGGCAATAGCTAAGCATGTTTTGGATATAAGCAACAGAAAATTGAGATAACTAACGAACAAAGTAAATGGAGCGGGTGTCTTTTTCTGAGTTGTCCTGGGATACTGTGATTCAGGAATGGCTTGATCCAGGGGCTCGTACTGTCGTTGCGGTTCTGGATTTGTTTTTAGATGAGCTCTCAGCTGGCTTCTTGTCTTCATCCTCAGGTTGGCCTCTTTTCACAGTGCAATATTGACTGGCTTCTTCCTTTCACTTTCTTACCTCTCCTTAAATCTTATTGGTGTAAACTGTATCACCTACCCATCTCTTAGCCAATCAATGTGGACAAGGAATAGTATGCACTCTCTGGCTTAGGCCAATCAGGATCTGTCTTAAATCATTTGTGAAAACAGCAGAGCTGATGATGATGAGGGTGGACTTACCCAAATAAAAATGTGAATGCTGTTGGTGGGAAATGGGGGAAATTATCCTGAAGAAACAACCAAAGTGTCCATTTCATAGTGGCGTGGAGAGGTTGAGAAGCAGGCTCCCTGACTGGAATTCCTTCGACTAGTTGGAGCAAAAAATCACTGGTGTTTCCAAACCTTATACCGTAGACACCAAGCTTTTCTGGAAGCCTGAAGAATTTCACCATAAGGTTTCATACTTGCTGGCTCTGTGCTTAGCAAAATACTGGAAAACTTGTGAGTTCATAGAAGCCAAGAACTTTCTGTCCATGCTCATTCAATAACTTGCCACAATAATAAGGCGAGGGGAACTCTCCTTGGCAGTGTCCTGGTGCAGAGACATTGCCTTCACTGTTGTCATGGAAAGGAACTGGGTCAAATCAAGCTCTTTCTTTCATAGTCCCCCACTTTTCTTCATCAAGTTGGCATTTATAGCAAGCTGTTTCCTCACATCACAAATCAAATCACCACTGGATTGTCAACACCCCTGGCCACCCTGCTTCTAATCTGGGATTCCGGTTCATTTTTATAACTGTCTGTTCGTACAGTGCCTGGAACTGGTCCACAGTACAACCAGCTGTTATGTCTTGAGTCTCTTTCACTGGCCAAGTTCAGCCTTTTCAACAGTGTGAGGCAGGGCTTTTTTTTTTTTAATTGCCATTGAGTTGGTTTCAACCCCACGGAGGGCAGAACAAAGTGTCTCCTGGTTCTGTGCCATCTGCGTGAGTGTTGGCCCGTTTGAGTCCATTGTTGAACCCAGTGTGCCAGGTCATCTCATTCATGGCTTCCCTCACTTTCATTGGTCTACCACTTAGTCAAACATGATGTCCTTTTCCAGCAAATGGTCCCTCATGACAATCCATTGAAGAGCAAGCCAAAATCTTGACCAATATTCATTCTCTTGTGATCCGTAGGATTTTCCACTAGCTAATTCTTAGGAGTAGCAAGCCTTTGCTCTTAGTCCAGACACTCCGTGGAGACCTGTCCGCTGTGAAGGACCCTGATGATATTTGAAATACTTGTGGCATACCAACCAACATGATAGCAACACACACATAAGCTATCACATTACAACAGATAGAAAGGTGGTCAAAGACTGTAATGATGACCACCATGTCCCAGGCAAGGAACTGAGGTTTGTAGAGGCAAGGCAACTCATCCATGGTTGCACAGATTTGGAAAGGCGGAGTCGGAATGGCTGTCTCTACTCTGAATTATGTATCTCTTCAACTAGATCCAAGCTCTGTGCGGATGAAGACTCCATTCACTTCAAGCCTGAACTTCCCAGAATGACTCGAGTGAACCTTTGATGCAAGAGTGTCCTCAAAATAAGAGCAAATACTTCCTGAGAATGAGCGCTGCGCTAGGTGACTCTTAGGAACAGGGTGATTTTTGCCCCTAACGACTGTATGACATAAATAATCTCTCTGTTGATGAGGACCCTGTGTCCAAGAGAGTTGAAGTGGCTCTTCCCAGGTCATTTGACTAGTATGTGTTGAGGGTGGAATTTAAGTTCATGCCTCTGACTCCAGGTGCCGTGCTCTTAACAGCCACCTAACACAAGAACGAGTCCTGGTCTCACTTAAGAGCACATGGGAACTAGTTGACTGCACAGTTCTCACCTGTCTGGATTTGCTTTGGAGATTCCTGTCACCCCAAATAAAAGCCTTGATTGAGAGACTTGTCCAACACTACAGGTTTAATTTAACAGGGCCACCTGCTCAGGGCATGGTAAACACTGACAGGAAGCATCTGCCCTGGAAATTGTGTTGCTTCTGCAGATTGAAATGTGAGAACGGAAGAGCTCTCCTCTGGTCCGGGGGATTCCTGAGCTTCAGAGATTAAGGTATTAGCAGTCACACCTGCAGAGCTGGAAATAGGAAGCTTGTGGGTGGTGAGAAGTGCTTCTCAGGCCAACTGGGATCCTCTTGGTAATAATAACAATCCATCCATGATGAGTACTGCTCCCTAAGAAGCTTGGGGGAGCCCTGGAGTGTGTTTGCCAAACAGGCAATAGAATTCCTTCTGGGAGAGGGCAAAGACTGCTTGGCTCACTCCACTTCAGATGGCAAACTCAAAGTCAACTTAAAGTAGAAAAGTCCTTTCTCTCTGTCTCTGTGTGTATGTGTGTGTATAGATTCATATCACAGGAAGACTGCTCTTATAATGCAGAAATTTATCACGTGATGCTCTGAAACCATGACATTCCCCCAGATTACTTCAAATTGGTTTTTGGGTTACAAAATGCCGTTTTATCCAAATGATCTGTAATAAATATATTAGGGGAACTTACTGCCTTCTCCCTCTTTTCCCTGTCTTACTGTTTCCCTCTCACCTTCCCTCTGTCCATCCATTCATCTATCCAGTCATTCAGCCTTCCATCCCTTCTTCCGTTTATCCACTCACCCATCCTTCTATCCATCAGCCTTCCATCCATCCATCCATTCATTCCTTATTTTCCTTTAACAAACTTTAGTTGAGCTCTTAATGTGAGCCAGATACTATTCCAAGAGCTGAGTAGACAGGACACAGCCTGGTATTGGGGTGGTGAGCATCTTTAGCCGTGATTCTCAGCCAGGGGGAGACTTTGTCACACATCCAATCGGGAACATTTGGCCATCCTAACTGGGGAAAGGGAGTTCTCTTGTCATCTATTGGGTGGGGGCCAGGAATGCCGCTCACCATCTCATCATGAATTAGAGCAGTGCCTCCTACGAAGAGTTACAGAATGCTGTTAGTGCTGGGGTTCAGAATCTCTCCTTTGTGTGCATCCTGGCAGAAAGGAAGATTTAGACTCAAGTGCAGTCCATCAGTTTGAGGACTCAGGTGCACCTGATGAAGGCCATGGTTTTTTCAGTCACTTGCTATGCATATGAGAGCGAGACAGTGAATAAGGAGGACAGGAGAATTAATGCCTTTGATTTGGGATGATGGAGAAGAGCACTGAATAGCCCATGGACTGCCACAAAAAGGAACATATATGTCTTGCACAGAGTACCACCAGAGTGCTTTTTGGAAGCAAGGGTGGGTAGCAAAGCTTTGTCTCACATACTTTGAGCGTGTTGTTGTTAAGTGCCATCAAGTTGAGTTCAACTCTGTGAACGACAGATCTGAACCATGTCCTATCCTGTGTCCTCCTCACAATCTCTGACACATTTGAGCCCCTGGCTGCCATCACCGGCTCAATCCATTAGGTTAAGAATTTTCCTCTTTGACTGTCCCTCCACCTTCCCAAGCATAATGGAGAGCCTATTGCTTGGAGAAAGAAATCGTGCTTGGAAAGGTAGAGGATTGGTAAAAAAGAGGAAGACGTTCAACCTTCATTTTGATGCATATCAATACAGTCACTAGCAGTGGGATCAGGTATGTCAGAAATGAGGAGGTTGGCACAGGACAGGACAGGGTTCACATTGGATGTTGGTCGGTTTGACTCACTGACACCTAGGACTGGCCATGTTATATTGTTGCTGTCTGCTCTTCACTTTGAGTAGACCACAAATCTCTGTATTCTCATCTGTCAGACGGGGCAAAACTATCCCCTCCTAAAATTACTGAGAAAAGTTTGGAGCATAAATTACATGGTTTACTATCTGGCACAAACCAGATATGTAAGAAACAATAGCGATGTGGCTTCTTATAAGTCCAAGCTTCTGTGTTTTTAAAACTAGTTAGTTCAGAACAACTATGAGATATCATCTCACCCCAGTAAGAATAGCAAAATTCAGCAGAGCAGCAAACAACAAATGCTGGCAAGGTTGGAATTCTTATTCCAGTTGAAACTGGAACCCTTATTCACTATTGGTGGGAGTGTAAAATGGTGCAACCACTATGGAAGGCAGGATGGTGCTTTCTCAAAGAGTTAGAAATAGAGATACCATTTGACCCAGCAGTTCCACTACTGGGAATATACTCTAAAGAAATCAGAGTTGCCACCGAAGCAGATATATGCACACCCATGTTTATTGCAGCTTTGTTCACCAATAGCAAGGAGTTGGAAACAACCCAAGTGCCCACTGACAAATGAATAGATAGAGAAGCTGTGGTATAGTCACACAATGGAATACTACGCTGCATTGAAAAACAAGGAACTCATGCAATATTATTCAAAATGGGTGACCCCTGGAGGACATTATGCTGAGTGAAGTATCTCAATCACAAAATAACAAATATTGCATAGTGCCACTGTTGTAAAGCCGTCCTGACATCGGAGTTGGGGGAAAACTAAGAGGAGATAAACAGATGAGGGAGAGAACTTTTTAGGAAGAATAAATGATTAGGTATTATTTTCATGACAAGATTCCAGAAAAAGAAATGCATAGTAAAGTAGACTGTGGACTGGGGGGGGGGCGGGGGCAGGGGATTGTATAACAATCAAAGGGGTTTTTTTTCTTTTCAAAGAGAATAGTGAACTGGTGGGAGGAGGGGCGGGCGGGGAGGAAAATGTGCCACAATGAGTGAATGAGAAAAAAAAATAAATGGGAAGAAAATGCTATTCAAAAATTTAAAAAGCTGAAGAAAAAAAACCTAGTTAGTGAATTCTGAAAATATCATTTCTTTCAAGTTGTTGTTGTTATGTGCCATCAAGTTGCTTGCAACTCACAGCAACCCCTGTGTACGACAGCCCTGAAGCCTGCTCTATCCTGTGCCAACTTTACTCTCTCTGATACACCTACCCTCATTAGCCCAGTCACTGTTTCAGTCCATCTCATGCAGGGTCTCCCTCTTTTTTCGGTCCCTCCACCCTTCCAAGCATGATGTCCTCTCTAAAGTTTTTCCCTCCTGGCATCATCCGAGGGAGCTCTGGTGGTGCAGCCCTTAGGAAGTTGTGCTGTTAACCCAAAGCCTCTGCTTCTCCAGCAGTTGCAGTCCCCCTGCAGCTCGGAGGGAGGGACATAGTCAGTCTCCTCCCACTGCAGGTTACAGCTTAGAAGCCCATTGGAGGGTTGGTATGAGCCCGTGCCAACTGGACGGCAGCGGGGATGGGTGGGCGTCATCAGAACCCCAAGCTTCTACCCTCAGAGGCCGTAAACTCCGGGAGAACAGAACTTTGTCTTTGCTTGTTCCGTTCTGTATTCCTAGCGCACAGCACAGCATCTGGCCTGAGTGTACCTGTTAAGTAATTGGAACCAGGCTGCCTGAGTTCAAATCCTAGCTTCTCCATTCACTGGCTTGGGCAATTGACTTAAGCCTGCTGTGCATCAGAGGAATGTTGTTTAGAGAGGAGACTGCCCATCCTTCTCTCACAGAGCAGCTGGTGGATTTGAACCACATGCCTTCAGATTGCAGTGCAGCTTCTAGGAATAGAGTTTATTATAAAGGATTGTGTTGGAGTTAAACCATATGTTACCATATGCTCATAATCACTGGTGAGGATTCAGTGTTGCTCTTAAAATTATAACTTGGCTGTTATTTTGATCTTAATTGTGCAATGCTGCTCCATTGTAGGCCTGCCCTGCCTCTGGGGAGTGCTCATGTCTGTAAATGTTTTGGAGAGAGAGCTGAGTCTGCAGAGGTGCCAGCAGTTCATCTGAGCAGATAGGTGGAGTCAGAGTGACTTCTCATGGACAGCTGGAGTGGCCCCGTGGGTCACCTTACAGCTTTTCCCTCTCACCTGGAAAAAATGAGAATTTATTTGAAGCTTGTCTTGTCTGAAAAGGTCTGTCAGCAGGCAGAACATGCATGTGTTGTCAGGGAGGCGCTCAGGCTTCAGCCCAGGGTGAAAGGGGTCAAGATGACTTGTTTTTCCAGGGATTAATGGCAGCAGAGAGCGTGAAATCCTGGGGTTCCAGACCTGCTGGACTGAACCCACAGCAGCTCTGAACTATAGGAGGAGAGGAGACCCTTGGAGAGCCCAAGTAGGGAGACAGGGAGGGGAGACTCCCTGCCTGGGTTCACCTTCACCACCAACCGGCTTGGTGGCCCATCTTAAATCTTAGAACCTCAGACTCCTCTGGTCCTGCTGACTGGGAGCATTAAAAGGAACATGGTGCATTCCAAAATCTCTGTAGATGTTCATTGAAATGAAAAATAAATAAATTAATTTTAAAAAAAGGAACATGGTGCTTGATAGGAGGTAAAAATTCAGTAAGTGATGAATACTGTTGCTGTTGCGCCTGATTTAAGTCATGGCTTTTCCCATTATTTGCAGTGGATCTAAAAGTGTGATTTATAGCTGGTCTACTTTGAGATGATTTGTTTTGAGTTTTGAGATTTTTTTTAAGCTGCCTTCTCCTTTAAATCCTGCCAGAGAGAGAATTTCTCCAAGTGTGAGCAAGTAAAAGCTTTTTTGATTGCTAAAGACTTGGAATTTCACATTACCATGACTTCAAGTGAGGGCACGCCTTGTTATTTTGGTTTCAGCATCAAGGCTAAAGAATCTCTCTTATTGCCATGGAGTTGGAACTGACCTATAGCTAACCCTCCATTGGGTTTCAGAGGCTATAAATTGCACCAAAGGAGATTGCCTGTCTTTCTCATCTGGAGCCCCGATTGATTAGAACCTTCAGAGAAGGACAGCCTTTGGGTCCAAGTGCAACTCCCTACAGACCCCGTCTGTGAATGCTGAAGGCTAATTCTGCAGATACATTTCCGGTGTCCAAAAGGATCTTATTTTCCAAAAAATATAATTAAGAGCATGAGACTGGTATGTGTTTTGATAATGGCATAGAATAATACTGATAATTCTGGAAAATTAGGAAGGAGTATTTGGCCTCCAGTGTTGTATCCACCAGGAGAAAGAACACCTCTAAAGAGACCGATGAGATGGTTGTAGTCCTGAACACGTAATGAATGTCATTGACTTGTACTTGGAGGAATGGTTGGTGCACGTTCTGTTGTGAATAATACCAGCAACAGCAAAATAATAAAAAAAAAATAAGCAGCTTTGTCTGAAAGGCAGAGTCCTGTTAGCACTAACAACTAATATATCTTGATGAGGGCAGTGGTGATTCCATGATAGCATATTTGCCTTAGATGTAGAAGTCCCAGTTTTGATTCTCAGCCAGTGCTCATCCTGCACACTCACCACCTACCTGTCTGTCAGTGGGGGCTTATGTGTTGCTGTGATGCCAATGCAGGTTTTCAGAGTTTCTGGGCAAAAGAAGAGTAGGAAGAAAGACTTGGAGCTCTCCTTCTGAAAGCCAGCCAGTCAACACCTTATGGCTCTGGAAACAATGATGGGAGTCACACAGGACTGGGCAGTTTACAAATCTCAAAACTCAAATCATCTCATGGTAAGACCAACTTCCCTGGTGGTCTAGTGGCTAAGATTCGGCCCTTTCATGGTAGGACCAACTTCATGGCCACTGACTGCATTGTTTACGGGACGTTTGTGCCACCCCCGAGCAAGTGATAAGTCCTTGATAACTACCATCTCCATGAATCCTCAATAAATAAAACCAGAAAGATCATCATACATTTTGAAAAATAAGCCACTTAGATGGGTGGTTTTTTTTAAGTATTATTGCCATTTTATAGAAGATAAAACTGAAGCTGAAAGTGATTAGGTAGTAAGACCAAAGACGGAGTTTTTAAATGATGATGAAAGATACAAATCCAGGCATGTGTTTCTTCTTTTCTGATGCTGTGCTGACCTTGGAGTCAGCCTTACTCTCATCACCACATGACCTTGGGAACTTAACCTTCCCGAGCTCCTATCCCCTCACCTGTGGAATAAAGAAATCAATGATCTTCTCACAGAGTTGCTGTGAGGTGGTGACAGAAAACAGAAGAGCATGGCATTGTGTCTACCCATAGTGGCCACTCCAAAATCCTAAATCCCTGGGATGTACTGTGGTGTAGCCATTCCGGGAAGCAGGTTGGCACCTCCTTAGAAAGTTTGGACTAGAAATATCGTCTGATCCAGCAATCTCACTACAAGGTAAATATCCCAAAGAAAAAAGAGCTGTTCCACAAGCTAACATAGGCCCCACCCCCTGTTTATCACAGTGTTATTTACAGTAAAAAAGAGCTAGAGATGGCCAGGTGTCCATCGGTGTGTGAATGACTAAAGAAACTATCGTGCATTCACTCAGTGGTGTAGATGGCGAAAATGTATTAAGAATGTATGAAATACTGCACAACAAGGAAGATTATAGAATGAATTATGCTGAGTGATGTATACCAGATACATAAAAACAAAGTTTCATAAGACCACTGATATTAAAAGAAAATTTTAAAAATGCTTATGCACAGATAAACATCATTGTTGGATGCATAACATGGATGGAAATGGAGGAAGAGGAGACTGAAAATGAATATATAGATAAATTGGGTAAAAAGAAAGGTAATACACAGTGAAGGATTGATTGTCATTGTGGGCCATTCATTGGAACTGACTCATAGGTGACCCTCCAGCAGGTTTTCAGAGGCTGTAAATCGCATGAGAGAAGATTGCCTAGCCTCCTTCTGGAGCAGGTGGTGAATTCGAACCCCATGCCTTTGGGTTGGCAACACTGCTTCTTACCCATTAGGCCACCGCAGCTCCCTAGAGGGTTGTTTAGACATTGTAATTGGCTGTGGCAGTGTATGTGGATGATCATTTGAAAATTCAATATGATTTGTAAATCTTTACTCAAATTTCTCAAAAAGCCCATAACAACAACAAATAAAACCCAAAATCCAAAACCAGATCCCTCCCTATTTTTTGTAAAAATGTTTGGAAAAGAATGAAAACTTTCCCTCCCCCTCAGCATGCCAAGGGTTAATTAACTTAGAAGCCCTGACTGTCAGCATTTCTCTGATCTTGGCACTAATTATGTTCAGAAATCATTTTGCCTCTGCCCCGTATAATGAGAATGATTGTGCGGAAATGGAATTTATCATGCTATACGTAACGAGAAGTTGGATTTTTTTGTGTTGCTTTTTTTTTTAACTACATCAATTTCCCCCCCCCCTTTTCTTCTTCCCCTTCTCCTTGACAGATAATCAAACACAAAAGCTATATTAACCTCCCAACCACTTCAATTAAAATGCTCATCCAAAATTTGAAAACAATTTAAAAAACCCATTTTCTCAGGTTCCCGTCCTCCAATTCCGGTCTGTCTCCTGCCTCCGTGTGGCGTTACCACAGCAGGTGACCCTCCGGGAGGCAGTGTCTCTCATGCCTGCCCGTCAGTCCCGTGACTGTGCCCTGGACACGGGCTTTATTAAAAACCCAGTGTACTTTCGTCATGTCCAAATGCGTCAGAATGATTGATTGTTTTAATGAGCTCCCCCATCTGTCTCTTTAGCATCCCTTTACCACTGAGTGGTTAGTTGCAGGGAGAGGAGAGAGAAGACTCCACTCTTGAGAGGTTAGGGATGGGAGAGTCTGTGACTTGGGATGTCAGCCTCAGGGTGCCTGCATTCCCGGGTCAAAATGAGAAATGCCCTGGCCAGAGTGGAGCACCTGAGTGGTGCAAAATGGTTCACATACTCAACTGCTCATGGAAAGGTTGGAAGTTTGAATCCACCTAGAGATGCTTCAGAAGAAAGGTCTACCAGTCTACTTCCCAAAATCAACTACTGACAATCTGATGGAAAGCAGCTTTAATAACACACGTGAGGTGGCCATGAATTAGAATCGACCCAAACATTTACTTATTGACCAATGCAGAGCACGCACAAAGATGTGTTAGACGTGGTGCTATTGGGCCTGAACCAACTCATAGCTGACCCTCCAGTACATTTTCAGAGGCTGTAACTTGCACAGAGCAGGTAGTCCATCTTTTGTCTGGGAGGCAGCTGGTGGATTTGAACTGCTTGCCTTTGGGTTGATAGCATTAACTCCTTAACCACTAGGCAAGTGGAGCTCCCTAGAAGGTGTGATGGCTGCAAATAAGACAAGAGCCCTCAACTTAACAAGGAGGGCTCTTCAGTCACTCTTTGTGATACAAGGTGCCTCTTAGCCATTTGAGTTTGAGTGAACAGACATGTATTGAGCACCTACGGTATACCAGACACCAGGCAAGGCTATGGGAACATGGTCTCCCAGATCTGGCAGAACCTATATAACATCTTCTTGTGTCAGATACATTGAGACCCTGTTAGTGGGGACATAAATTTTTGCAGCCTCCCTCAGGTGTCCTTTAGCAATATGTATCAAAATATTTAAGAGATGTGCACACACGTTGACCCTGTGCAAATATTTAGCTGCACCTGTGTTCCTGGAATATTATTTATAAAGCCATTTATAAAAACCTTGGGGAGGGGAAACCCAAGTCTAATTGTACAGTGACAAAAAAAGGGCACAAAATAAAAGCTGGTCCATCCTGAGGCTGGAATACTATGACATCATTTAAAAGCATGCTGTAGTGTTGGTAGGTGCCACTGGGTTGACCATAAGTTACAGTGACCCTATGAACAGATTCAGACCTTCTCTATCCTGTGCCATCCTCTTACACTGCACCCTGCTCAAGCCCACTGCGGTCACTGTGTCCATCAGTCCTGCCGAGGGTTCGCTCTCTCTCTCTCTCTCTCTCATTGGCTTTCTGCCTTTTCCAACATGATCTTTTTCGAAAGACCAGCACCTCTTAACAACACATCTAAAGTATATGAGATTCACCATTTTGTTTCTAAGGAGCACCCTGGTTGCATTTCCTCCAAGACTGGTTTTTATTTTAGTTCTTTTGTTAGTCTATGGGAGGGATTTCCAATACTCTTTACTCACACCACAATTCCAAGGCGTCAGTTCTTATTGACAGGAGGGAAAGTCTGTTTTGTTGTGAGAGAAAGGAAACCAGTATTGTTGTTGTTGTTGATTGCCTTCAACTCAAGCACAACTCATAGCAACCCTATGAACAAAAGGGCCTGAAGGCCCTCTACCACTATCAATGTTTATCAAAGTTCATAGAGTTTCTGGAGGTATGTTATTGAGGAAGTGGATGCCACTCCTGCTTCCAAACCTGTCATAGTATATTATTACTGTTATATGCCATATAGTCACCTGTGATGTATAATCCTATGTACAGCAGCTCTGAACCCTTTACTGTCCTGAGCCAGTCTCACTAATTCTGACACACCAACCCTCTTTGCCCCAGATACTGTATCAGTGCATCTCATCCTGGGTCTCCCCCTCCTGCACTGTCTGTCCACCCTTCTGAGCGTGATGTCCTTTTCCAAGGACCAATCTGTCCTGGCCATGGGCCCAAAGTGAGGCAGAGCTTCAAAATCGTAGCCTCCAAGGAAAGACTTGGTTTTACCCTCTCCAAGACAGATCGATTTATTTTCTTGGCAGTCCATGGTGTGCTCAAGACTACTCTAAGGCATCTATTCTTCTGTCATCCTTAGTCATTGTCCAACTCTCTGAAGCGTAACAAGTAATTGAGAAGACCATGGCTTGGATTAGGTGCACCTTTGCATCTGGACAGACATCGTTGCTCTTCAGCACTCTGGAGGGGTCGATGACAACACATTTTCCCAATGCAATTCATCTCTTGATTTCCTTACTGCTGGTGTTAAGACTGTTGATTGTGGATCCGAGCAAGGTGTAATTGCTAACAACCTCAATCTCTTCTCCATTTAAATATGGTGCTGCCAGTTGACCCAGTGGTGAGAATCTGTCTTCTTGACGTTGAGCTTGAATCCATATTGAAGACTATAGTCCTTGACCTTTTGCAGCAAGTGTCTTTCACCTGCTAGGTAAAAGTATTTGTCAGATACTCTTCTAACAGTGAACATCCAAATTAAGACAGACTAGGGAGAAGAAGTGACCATCCACTTCTGAAGTATAACTGGCCTTTGAAAACCCCAGTTACAGCAGAGAGCACTTAGAGTAGACCAATAGTGTACTCAATAGTATATCTCAGTTGTAGGTAGGTAGAGGGGGGAGATAGAGATGGAAGCAGTTGTAGCTCAGCGGTGTATAAATCTCACCACCTGTGCTAGACACCTGGGTGCATTCCTGACCAATGAATAAAGAATACAGCCTAGAAAGCCCCATGGGCAGTTATATTGTCACTAGTGATCACTCTGAGTCAAAACCAGTTTAATGGTGCCAACCGACAATACCCCTTGTTAAGAAAGAGGGCCTGCTACCCCTGCCCCCAATTCTTCACTCTGTGGATGCGTGACCCACTCCAGCTTGAATGAGTGAAACGAGATGAGAGCTCCGCCCGCCTCCAGGAGTTTGTGGGTGGAAGTGGATCCAGAAGCTTCAATTCTTAGCTTCCTCGTGAGCACGCCTGGCAAGGAAGCTGCTCCCGGAGGGCCCACTGCCCATCAGCCAGCTCTCCCAGTGCCATGTGGGAGGTGGGGAGGTGGGCAGTCCTTGGGTGCAGGAGCCCATCAAGCACCTTGCAGGGTTTCTCAGCTGCAAAAGGGTCTGCTGGTCTGCAGTGCCAAGCAGTGGTAGGTTTGGTTGGTTGGTTCGGGGCTGGGTTTTTATCGGGTATTTGTATTATTTCTTTCTCTCTGTGAATGTGAGCCGCAGCCGTGGCAGGGTTCTGAGCATCTGAGCCAGGTATAAATAGCAGTATTAACAAGAGAGGCCCCACTGCCCGGTAGGGAATACGCTCTCAGAAGAGGCGCTGAACAAGCTCATCAGGATGGCATCTCAGCACCTTTTGGCCGCCCAGTAGCTCAGCTCTGAGCAGGCTGAATATGGAGCAGTGGAAGGAGGAGCTCATCTGGACCCGGTTATCTTCGCACAGAGGGAGTATGACGTCAGGGTACAAGCTCATTAGTCCTGGAAACAGAGACCTGACTTCTAAGGGGTCCTCAGCCTCTCTGAATCAGTTTCCTTATCTGTAAAATAGGGATCATTTTAGAAACATTTAGCTGCTTCTTGCTAGGTGCTGTTGGGTCAAGTATGACCCATAGCAACCCTGTGAACACTGAACACTGTCCTGTCCTGTGCCATCCTCACACACTAGAGCCCATTGCTACGGTCACCTTGTCAGTCCACCTGGTTGAGGGTTTTCCTCTGTTTTACTGACTCTCCACCTTTCCAAGCTTGATGTCCCTCTCCAAGGAATAGCCTCTCCTAGCAACATACTGAAAATATGTAAGGTGAAGCTTCAACATCTTTGCCTCCAAGGAGCACTCTGGCTGCACTTTCTCCAAGATATATTTATTTGTTCTTTTGGCTGTCCATGGGATGCTCAGTACTCTTCTCCAACACCACAGGTCAAATGCATCCATCAGATTCTGCGAAAAAGACTTTATGTACAGTAACGTGTGAAATTCATTCACCAACCCTTTGAAGAACGTGTCATGTTTACTGCTTCCCCATTTTATAGATGAGAAAACTGAGGCACACAGCATTGAAGTAGTTTTTCAGAGCTTGAAATTGGTAAAAGCATGGCTGAAGATAGAACTGCTGAGTTCTCTTGCCTTCTGTTAGGCCCTGCTTATGTCTTGTCCAGCTTCCTTGTCTCATAGCTGCTGAAACTAAGGCCCAGAGAGCCCGAGGGCCTTACAGAGGTTGCACAGCAAGTAAGGGGAACAACCAGGGCTAGAACCTGACTCCTAGTTTGGAGCCTTTTCTTTGCCCTGAATCTCCCCCCAGTAGTAGCTCTGAAATTTTTTTTCAGTGTATTTGTCAACATCTGCAACCAATTTCCACAGCAGAGTCAGGCTGGAGTGTTGGGCAAAGCAGCCTGCCTTCTCTCCCCCATGTGCTCATACAGGTGAGCCCCCCTTTAAGGCCGTGTGTCCTCCAGCCAGCAGCTCACAGCACTGAAGACATTCCTCATGTAAATAGCTTATTCCCTGGGCCATTCACATTCAGAAAAGCTGCCAGGAGAGGACAATGAATAAGTCAGAGTCGTCAGTGTCTGGTGGCAGGATCAAGGCCCAGCACTGATCAGTGGAATCTCAGCTGCCTGCCTGGTCACCCACCCGCTGAACCCACTGTTGTTGCATAAATGCGGATTCATAGCAGCCTTGTAGGTTGAACTACCCGATTGGGTCTCCAAGGCTGTGACCCCCAGAGGAAGCACATTGATTGCCACGTCTTTCTCCCACAGAGTAACTAATGGGTCCTATTCTCTGACCTTTGACTGGCACCCCGATGCCTAGACTCCCAAGCCACCAAGTGTTCTAAAATGCATTGCCCAACATGGGGCTCGATACCACCGCCTTGTGAGTAAGAGTCACATGCTCTAATGACTGCGTGGATCTGAATCACATCAATTGTTTGTTTATTCCCTCTTTTCTTTGTTCATCCACATAGTTGGTCAACTTGCTGAATGCCTGCAAGGGGCAAGGCTTTGCTTGGTGATGCCAAGACAAACATTAAGAATGAATCAGGCATTATTGTCTGTGCTCTGAAGGGGAAGTAATAGATGATGATGGTTGTGGAGATAAAGGATGTGACCTGTGCCTGAAGTTGTTAAAACAGAATTCTTATTAAGCCAACGTGCCCTTTGTGGTCAGAACAGTCCTCAGCGTTTTGGGTATAAGTATTTGATGGATAAATAAGTGAAGGGGGAGATTGAGGAAAGGATTCCAAGGAAAAGGAATAGCATGTGTTAAGTCACAGGGGTAAAAATAAGGCAGCATGCTTTGGCATGGCAGGATGCTCACTGTGAGTGAGCATAGGATACACGGGAGGGATCGATGAGCCAAGGCCAGGGGGTAAGACAGAGCCCTTGAACCACAGACTAAGCCTGGGCTTGGCCCTGATGAATAGAAAGCTCTGTGTAGGTTCTGAGCATAGTGGTGGGGTAACCAGCTCTGGGATTTAGAAAGTTGCCCTTGTCTTCTGTGTAGAGAAGGAAATGAGGCTGATAAGGGATGTATATATTAAGGACTGAGAGCCTTAAGCAGTATCTTTGAGGTTGATCAGAAGTCCCTAGCCAGAAGACCAGCCAGACTTGACCTCAGCCCAGGACAGGGAGTCTCATGGCCACGGGAGAGCTCCCTGCTTCACCTTCTCTGGCCTCTTCCTAGAAGGTGTGTGGTCATGTGGAAAGTCCATCTCCGTCCCACAAGGAGAAACGCACCTTGTTAATATTCTGGACCATAGTGCCTTGTATTAAAGCTGATATTAAGCCATAAAGTGTAATATGTTTTGACACCATAAAATGCAGTGTAATTGCCATAAACCCATAAAATGTAATGTAACAGGCACAGTGTCCATTACGCTGCTTCACAGTCTAAAACAGTTAGTTCCCCCTACTCTTTTAGACAAACAAACAGTTCCTACTCGTGGCTGCCTCTGGAGAAAGGTGTAGAAGAACCAGCCCAGAGGAGACAGAGTTACCACATGAGCAGCCAGGGAGGCGAGGAGAGGAAGCCCCTGACTTTAGGGTTAAACACAATCAGGGTCAAGTTTAAAGTCAATGATCCCTCCCTCGACCAGGACTCCAACAAGCACAGTCAAGGTTGAGAGTTGAGGCTGGGTTTCTCCTGGAACCACATCTTGCTATCTTTTTTTCTTTTCCCTGGATGATACAGATGGTTAAGTGCATGGCTACTAAACAAGACCTTGGTAGTTGAATCCACCAGGAGATACTTTGGAAGATAAGTCTACTGATTTACAACACTTTCCCACCTATAACACTCCCGTGTAAATAATATATACACTCCTGTAATGCACATACTACACATAGGGAGCTCTGGTGGCTCAGTGTGGTAAGGAGTTGCACTGCCAACTCAAAAACCGTTGGTTCAAACCCACCAGCTGATTGATAGGCATTCCCCTCCTGTGAGATTTACTGCCTCTGAAAACCCACTCTGAATTGGTTCCAGCTTGATGATGCATAACAACAACATGCATAGGAAACTAACGCAGAGCGGGCTGCTGGGTCCACAAGGAACCACGTAAGATGTGCATTATTTGCATGAAAAAATGGTTCTTCTGAAAATGCAGCCATAGGCAACCCAGTGGAGCAGGTCTGTGTTATCTCATGTGGGGTACCCGGAGTCAGAGCCAATATGACGATTACTGCTGCCCTCTGTTCCCTTCTCCTGGGAACTAAAGGAACCCAGTGAACATATATACCCCCACCCCACCAGGAGAGGAAAACCCTAGATGAGGTGGATTGATACAGTAACTAGGGGAATGGTGGTAGGTGTGTTGGAGTCAGTGAGATTGGCTCAGGACAGGACAAGCTTCAGAGCTGCTGTACACAGGGTCGCTGTGAGTTGCATGTGACTCAACAGCACGTAATAACTCACACATTGGCTTTGGACTCTTCCCCACTGTTGTCATCTGATTGGCTCAAACTCTGTGACTCCACATGTGATTGGACGAACCATTGTCCAGTTCTGTGAGGATGCGCTGCTACACTTCAGCCCATCATTGCAGCTGCCATGCTGGTCCATCTCATTGTAAGACTCCCTCATTTTCACCGGCACCCCTGGTTTACCAAGTAGGATGTCCTTCTCCAGCAGTCAGCCCCTCCTGGGGACATGTCCCCAGATAGGAAACAAAGGTTCCCTCTCCTCTCTTTTAAGGAGCATTCTGGCTTCAGTTCCTCTAAGATTAATAATCTTGCCAGGGAGGGATAGCACTTTCCAGGGGTCTCTGGGCAAGGGGTCAGCCACCAACACCTGCAGGGGTTAGAGAGGCACACAGGTCAAGGGGGTGTGGGTGGGAAGGGACAGCATGACAGCACCCAGAGAATGGAAGCAACCCCCACTTTACAGACATGAACTAATAAAGTGTCTTAGATTAAAAAGTCAAGGTGCTCACAGCAGTTCATAATGATAACCAGGCGCCACTTTGCCGCCCACATCAAAACATGATGGTGATGTTCAGTGTCACAAATCAAAATCTGCGTGATCCAGGCCATGGTCTTCGCACTTATGTGCTATGCATCAGAAAGCTGGACAATAACTAGAGACAATAGAGGAATTGATGCCTTTGAGCTGTTGCTGTTGTGATGGAGAAGAGTATTAATATTAAATATTAGTATTAGTATTAGTATTAAATATACCATGGACTGCTAGGAGAACAAACATTTTCGTCCTGGAGAGGGTGAAGCCAGGCTGCTCCTTGGAGGCAAGGATTCTGAAGCTTTGTCTGACATACTTTGGACATGTTGCAGGAAGGGACCAGTCCTTGGAGAGGGACGTCATGCTTGGGAGGGTGGAGGGACAGCGCAGGAGGGGAAGATCCTGGATGACATGGATTAACTCAGTGACTAGGGTAATGGAGGTAGGTATGTCTGAGACAGTAAGGTTGGTACAGGGTAGAGCAGGGTTCAGAGCTGCAGTACATAGGGTTGCTATGAGTCATAGGTGACTCGACGGCACATAACAACATGAGAGAATGGAAAACCAGTTTGTTCTGTAAGCTTCACCCAAGTCACATGTTTTAAAGCACTTCACATGTTACTAAAAAAAAAAAGGGAAACCTCATTGTTTTACCATGTGTGTTAAACAGGAGGTCTGGTGGTACTGTGGATATGGCATTCTAACCAAAAGTTTGACCTGGTGCTTCGAGCCAGTCAGGTACGAATTCAACGTAATGACAGACAGGGTCAGAAACTTCTTGTAACTTGTAATACACACCTGTGTGGCTTTGGCCAACGGCATTTTCTCTGTACATCTGAATCTTATTATCAAATACAGATCTATTGTTGTCTTCCATCCCACATGTTTCTCCAGCTGCCATGTCATTGTAGTAATAGCTATCGTGTAAGATGTTTGTGCAGTTGTTGTTGTTATGTGCCATCAAGTCGCCTACGACCCATAGTGACCCTATGTACTGCGGCTCTGAACCCTGCCCTGTCCTGAGCCAGTCTTGTTGTTATATGCAAATTACATGAGTTGATAATACGCCTTCTTTAGTTCCAAGTACTTTGACATTGTCTCACAGATCTAGTCACATACATACTGTCACACACGTGCATTCAACAATCACATAACGTGTAATTGGCAGTGTTTATGGATGTGAATATACATTTAGAAATAAGGCTGTGATCAGATACGTAAGTAAGCTGGCTGTCCGAGAGTTATCTTGCTAATATAACTCAAGGAGGAGGAAGGAAATGAGGACATCTCTGGATTTTCATGCTAAGAGGGGTTCGGGGTGGCCACACAATCGGCTCAGTCATCCTGTGTCAGATGCACCCCAAAGCCACACCATGGTCAGGCCGTGTGGGTCATGGGTACTTGTGGTCGGATGGCCGAGCCACGTAGGTCTGTGATGCAGATGGACAGACAGGGTGCCTCCTTCATCTGTCATAGAGGAAGCAGAGCATGTGGGGGGACTGCAGGGGCTCCACGGGTCTGCGGAGAAGGTCCTGGTGCCTGTTAGCGGAGTGAGTTTAACTGAGGGAGCAGCTTCGCCCATCTCCCCACCCTTGGGAGAGTCTCTGCAGGTGGAAATGTGTGACTTAGACCCAAGGAAGAAGAATGTTGGGCATTTCTTTGGGCTCAGAGTGTGTGCTGACTAGCCCACGAGAAAACGTTCTCGTTACCCCTCCCCTTCTCTTCCACACAGCACAGCCGAGCCTGTGAGAGCCTGACGTCAGCGGGCCGACCTGGTTCTCCAGAGTCTCACAGAGCTGCTGCCTCGCACAGGGTGCCTATCCTCAGCTGTTACTCTCTCTAGTAGGAATCCTGCTTTGTTTGGGTTTGGAGTTTTCCAGCCCTGCCCAGTTTCCACTTTTCACAGGTTCTTACTGTCACAGGTTTTGTAGTATTGTGTGAAATCACCAATCGCATCATTTAAGGTTAGACTCAACTGCAAATAATGGAAAGCAAACCTAACCCCTTTGCCTTTGTCAGTTCAGTCAGATTCATGGTGATGTCACGCGTTGCCAGGCGACACTGCACTCCTTAGGATTTTGTGGGCTGTGATCTTTATGAAAGTCACATAGGCCAAAGCTGGGGGGCTACCAGGGTCATCTGAGGTTAACCCACCCTTTTGGAGAGAAGTACAGGTGGCACAGAAGCAGGGAAGCCTGTGCATACCTATAGGACTGGGTCTGCTTGGCATCTGTTGTCTTCCAGGTCCTTTTAGGATGTGGCGTGGCTGCCACCCTCCATTTTCACATGACAACCCGATCTCTGGAATCTAACTAACCGTGTTGCTAAGTGAGGAGTGAGCGTGCAAACTTGTGTGTACACTACTCATCTACTCGACACACAGTGGACATCTGGTCACACGGAGGCCCCAAGCAACATGTAATAATTTCTCTCCGCTCCCTCACACCCGGAAGGCAGCAGGCTTAATTCTGAGCAGACGCTGAGCAGAAGTGTGGAGGACCTGGTCCATGATCCAGAGCGGAGTTCCCCTCTATTTCAGGAGGATTGGTGTGGACCCTCCTTCCCTGCAGGCAGGCAGCCCGAGTAAACCTCTGACTAACGCAGGCAAAAAAATTACTACCCTTTGACACAGTAGCAACACCTGACTCCTTCCTTGCCAAACCCACGCTTGGCTTTTGGGGACCTCCGAGACTATGCATTTTTACAATCTACTTCACAGTGCTATTAACAGATACAGCAGACTGTGAAAGTTGGAGAGAAATGAGGCTGTCTGGCATTCCTGCTGTGACTTTGTGAGAAACCCAGAGATTCCATGAGTGGGGTGACACAGAAGGAGTGTTGTTGGGGTTGGGGTGAGGCTGCCAAGAACTGGGACAGACAGGCCAGCGGCCCCTTGCATGACTCAGCTTGCTGTGGGTATGGGTATGAGTGTGCGTGCACATGTGTGCACACATGTGCTCGTGGCTGTGTGTATGAGAAGGAACCGTACAGGTAGCCATGTACTTATGTACCCGCCGCGTAAGTACATGTGTCTGTGTGATGTTATTATGTGCTGTTGAGGTGGAACCAACTCCTAGCTAATCATCCAGTGGTTTTTCAGAGGTTGTAAATTGCCTCGGAGGAGATTGTCCATCTTTCTGCTTGTGGAGCAGTTGGAGGATTTGAACCACCTGCCTTTGGTGTTGGCAGTGCAGCTCCTTACCACTAGACAGCCAGAGGTCCCTGTCTGTGTGCTAGAAGGAGGGAATCTGGAACCCCAGGAGCAAATCCTGAGGTCAGCTCAAGTCTCAAACCCAAACCAAAGCTGTAACGAGGTCAGTCCTGACTCCTGGTCTTGTGTGACACACCACGTGTCAGAGTAAAACTGAAAGCCATCAGGGTTTCTTGACCTTAACTTCTGCAGAAGCAGATCACCAGGCCTTTCTTCTGTGGCACCGCTGGGTGCATTTGAACCACCAGCCTTGAGGTTAGTAGTTGAGTGCCTGCTGTTTGTGCCACCCAGGACTTTCCCTGTGTTCTGCTTCCCTTCTGCCTACAGAGTGTGCTTGAAAGGAGGACCTGTGTTTTCAAAGGGTCTGCTGGTCCTTCGCGATGAGCTGGAGACCTGAACTCAGTGTATCTTCCTTTCCGAGCACACATTGAGAAGCCTTTTCAGTAACATGAAGGAAGGCTCTCAGAGATGTCTGTGGAGGAGCCTGGGGAAATAGTGACTTGCTTGATAGATGAATTTTTCAGGTGACACCAGGCACTGGGGAGCGGGAGATAATATGCTGAGCAAGGGGCATGAGGACACTCAGACAGAAAAGGCATCAGGCAGAGAGCTCAGGAGAAAGACGGCTCCTGGCAAGTTCTCTGGGTCCCTGAGTAGTTCCGGGGGGGGGGGGGGTGGGGGGGGGTATTGGTCAAGAACTTTAAGAATAGAGGCAGAGAGTATTATATTTCAATGTTTTCCTTTTCGCCCCATGCTGTTTCCCACTTCTGATACAGCTCAACCCTCCATAGAAATCTTTGTATTAGTTGAGGTAAGGATAAGCTGCTGTAACAAAGAGCCCTTAGGTGTTGTAGATTAAAGAAGACAGAAGCTTATTTCATATTCCTGAAGTGGTCCTGGGGTGAATACTCCAGGGGTATGTCAGTCTTTGTTCAAAGGTGCCTTCCATGGCATTATCCTAGTTTGCAGGGTTGAGCTGCATCAAGGTACGCCCCTGTGCCCTTTTTTAAAGACAAATCGGGGGAGGGGGGGGAAGAAAGGACGTGGTTCTGGGTTTTTTTTTATGTGTGGGTTTTTTCCTGTCTTTGTGTGTGTGGTTCTGTTTTAAGTGAGCGAGAGACAAAGCTGAGCAAATCACACCTTTACTCACATTCTATTTGTTTAAATTAGTCATGTGCTCACACTTTGTCCTGAAGGATGGTGGGAAATGTAGTCTATGGCTGAACAGCTATTCTTTTGAAAGAAAAAGGGCTTCTTTAAAAGCTAACAATCTGAGATGTAGTCTTGGACCCTTGTTTATAGTTTCTCATGTGGATTAAAATGTGGAGTTGTCTGCTCAGATCTCTCCAGTGACTTTTCCATCTGCTGCTGCTTTGTATTGCTTTGGCAGTACTTTGGCAATAAATATATCCATCTGTAACTCTTTACGAGAGGAGACAGCCCATCTTTTTCTGTTGGAGCAGCTGATGGACTTGAACTGCCGACTTTTCAATCTGAAGCTCAGCATATCAGGCACACACTGTGCCAAGCCATTGGAGTGTTTGAGGTTAGGATGCTGCACAAGTGGGTATGTGTTTCGAAGACTCACTGTCACTTTCCACTAAATTCCAGGAGCAGAGTTTAGAATGGACACCGGTGTGCAGGGCATCCCTCAAGCTGTGCCCCTGAGACACGTGCTCAGAGATGGGAAATTGAGGAAGCCAGAGCAGGTGGCAGCAGGATTTGGGCTGTGACACATCCCCATGCAGGGCTTTGCAGGCTGTCACAGGAGGAGCTGTGAGTGAGGGCTAGGCCACCAGAGTTATCCCAGGTTAGGACCAGCACCTGCAATGACAAGTCTGTGTATATGGTCTGTCAATGAGATGGATTGACACAGTGACCACCACAGTGCACTTGAACTTGACAGAGTTCGTGAAGATGTGCAGGATAGGGCAAGTTCAGGTCTGTTCACAGGGTCGCTAGGAGCCATAGTCAACTCAAAGACACCTAATGAAACAACAGGAATGGGAACGTGGTCCTGGCTAAGGCTGCTCTCTGCAGCAGCCTGGGGAATAATTCCTTTGTGCTGGAAGGGGATCTAGTCTATGCCTCAAAGCGCCCACTATCGGGGGTCTTTCCTGCTGGTTAATGAGCGATGGATTAGGGAGGTGATGGAGTAAGAGCGAAAGCAGAGCAGTGAGGTAGAAAGATTCTCTGGGTGGAGGATCGGTGAGCGACAGTGCAGAACTGGGCTGGCACTGGGCATTAGCAGACGCTGAGAAGGGCCATTGCTCATTTGAAAAAGTGATGAGTGAGAAATGCAAGAGGAGGTTTGTGGTAGTGGCATACCATCGAGTTTGGAACTAACTCACAGCTGACCCTTCAGCGGCTTTTCAGAGGCAGTTTAACCACGTGGGATGAGATTGCCCCTCTTTCTCCCCACAGAATGGCTGGTGGATTTGAACTGTGTATCTTTGTGTTGGCAGCACAGTTCCTTACCACTAAGCCACAAAAGAAAGTTTAGAGGTTTGTTATTTGGAGACTAAATGGCCAGCCTGGGAACTGGATAGGTCACCCCAGGCCCATCGCCTCAGGATTAGCTCTTTCACATACAAAGGAGGTAGGGAGCACACAAAACTATCTCGGTGGTCAGGTGCCTCCAGGCCAGTTCCCGGCTTCCTGACAAGCAGTGTCACAATATTGTCTGAGTGATTCTATTTCTTGTTGAACATACTCAGGCTTGAAATAATGTTTCTGTTACGGAGTGAGCGACAGTCTGAGATGACAAGGGTGCTGCTACTGGGTGTCATTAGGATCTCCAGAGGCAGAACGGTGGCAAAAGATCGAAAGGATGCCATGGTCTATGCACTTTGTAGCCTTCTAAGAGGGTCCTTAGAATCCAGCACAAAGGGCATTGGAAGGGGCTTCGAAAACTGATCTTCTGTATGTGAGCAGCATCTTCTGTGTGTGGATCTCAGTCACCCGCATGCAAATCCATTCTGGAGAGTGGACTCAGTGACCCCTAATGGCCCTTGACTGTTCATAAAGGGCTCATAAGTGATGGTTATTAAATGCCATCATGTCAGCTCCCCAAGGGATAGGAGAATGAAACCCTGCCCAGTCCTGTGTCCTCTTGTGTCAGTTCAGACCTGTTGAGGATCTTTTGCTTTGTCACTGACCCTCTTCATCAAGCATGATGTCCCTCTGCAGGCACCAACCCCGCCTGACGACATGCCAGAATCTGTGAGGCGAAGTCTCACCATCTTTGCCTCCAAGGAGCTTTCGGGCTACATTTTGTCCAGGACAGTTGGGCTTGTTCTTGGGTTGGCCCATGGGATATTCAGTTGTCTTGACCAGCGCCACAATTCACTTCTTCCATCTTCCATCTTCCTCATTCATTGTCTAGTTTTTACGTGCATATGAGGCAGTTGAAAGTACCATGGTCAGGTGTATCTTAGTCTTCAGAGTGGCACCATTGCTCTTTAGCACTCTCAGGAGATCTTTGGCAGCCGCTTCCCTTTATGGAGAGTTTGTGGTGTATTACGCACAGTGGAGAGTCTGGCCTGCTATGCGGAAGATCCAGGTCTGATTCCAGATATGTGCATCTCACCTGTATGTCATTGGAAGCTTACATGTTGCAGTAATGCTGAACCAGTTTGAGCAGGGCTTCCAGGCTAAGGTGCACTGGGAAGAAAGGCTAGGTGATTCACTGAAAATGAGCCAGTGAAAGCCCATGGGGCCACCATGAGCCAAGGTTGACAGCACTTTACAAGAGGAAGCCCATTGCATGAGTATCTCATTCAGTCCCCTTAGTTGTTGTTGTTGTTGTTATGTGCTGTCCAGTCAGAATCAGCTTACAGCTGATTGTCCAGTGAACTTTCAGAGGCAGTACATCACACATGAGGAGACTGCCCATCTTTCTCCTGTGGAGCAGCTGGTGGATTTGAAGTTACAGATGAGGAAAGTCTGTCGTCAAGAACCTCTCCAAGACTGAAACTCTTGTTCACTGCTGGGAAATGTAAAATGGTATAACCACCATGGAAGGGGGTTGTGGTGTTTTCTCTAAAAGTTGGAAATAGAAATACCATTTGACCCAGCAATTCCACTAATAATAATATATCCTAAAGAAACCAGGGCCACAACTCAAACAGGTGTATGCACAGCCATATTTATTGCTGCGTTATTCACAATAGCAAAGAGATAGAAGTAATCCAACTGCCTGTCAGCAAACGAATGGATAGAAAAGCTATGATATATTCCACAGTGGAATACTACACAGCACTGAAAAACCATTAACTTGTAAGACATTACACAAGAAGGATGACCTTGAAGGATATTATGCTGAGTGAAATATCTGAGTCACAGAAGGACAAATACTGCAAAACACCACTGTTATAAAATAGGACGGACATGGGGGGACATGGAGAAAGAGTGGATAAATAATGAACACTGCATTAGAACCAATGAGGGGGAAAACTGTAAAAAAGGAATATATGATTATACACTATATGTATGAGAATAATCTGGAACAAGGGGTGCATTGTAGGGTGGACTGGGGCTGGGGAAACAAAATGTGCAACAATAATTTAAAACATAATATTTTAAAAAAGAACCTCTCCAAAGTGAAAAGAGCAATGATGTCAGTTTAAAGACCAAGGTGCACATTATTCAAGCCATGGTCTTTTCAGTCACTTGCTACACATCTGAAAGTTGGACAGTCAACAAGGATGACAGGAAAAGAGTTGATGACTTGGAGGTGTGGCGTTTGAGAAGAGTGTCCCATGGACTGCCAAAAGAACAAACAAATATGTCTTAGAGAAAATGCAGCACAGTTGCTTCTTTGCGACCAGTGTGGTGAGTTTCACTGGGGAGGCAAGGATGGTGAATCTCAAATACTTTGTGCATGTTGTTAGGAGGGACCAGTCCTTGGAAAGGGACTTCCTGCTTGGAAAGGTAGAAGGTAAACAAAAGAGAAGACCTTCCACAAGGAGAGTTGACACAATCCAGTGACTGGAGCAGTGAGCTCAAGTTATATCAGAGACGATGAGGACAGCACAGGACAGTGCAAGCTTCAGATCTGTTGTTTGTGGGGTCGCGGTGAGTCGTACCAGGCTGAATGGCACCAAACATCATTCCTGTTTACAGATGAGGAAACTGAGGCTCAGGAATGGCATGAAAATAGTTCAAGACAACAGAGCCTCCAAGTGTTGGAGTTAGGACTTAATGACTAGCACCGAGTCTTACAGTGTATTACACTTTTCTCCCCAAGAACCTTGACTACTTCTGTCTATTTCCAACTGCGAGTTAGAAGGAGAGGGTTTATCTGCAGCACACACAACTAAATTAAACCGCAGGCAGCCGTTCTGACACCCGGCTTGCTCTCTGTACTTCTGGTCTGTCTTGCTCTTGAGCTGGAATCCTGTCCAGGGCTCTGTAGTGTTGACCTTGATTGATATTGTCAGGAGAGGGCCAGAGTAGGGAGGCCGGGACTTGAGCCCCATGAGGCTTTACCCTAGCTTTGTTGACAAATCTTTCTCTGGGAAAGCCTGCACTCATACTGCCTTAAAGTGCTCTCTGCCTCCACTGCTAAGATTCTCTGTAGCTCAGGTCTGCAGAGTCAGCCAGGCCTGGGGTGGAGACGCCACAGCCCAGGCCATTGGCAACTCTGGGTGAGTTTGAACTACCAACCTTTCTAATTAGTACTAGTATGCTTAACTGTTGGCGCCACCCAAGGGCTCCACGCTGTTGGAGATGAATGAGGAAATCGGGGGTGGGTGGGGACCCTTGTTGTGGTGTCTTGGTCTGAGTAAGGCACAGTGATCATTCAATAAAACTCTTACTGTCCATGTGTAATCCTGCTCTTGACTGTGACAACATCTGGAAGGGTGTGTAGATGTTGAGGGAGCCGTGGTGGCACGGTCCATAGCAAATTGCCTCACAAACCCAAAGATTGCATGTCTCCAGTGGTTCAAATCCATCAGTGCTCCCATGGGAGAAAGATGGGCGGTCGCGGTCTTCTCCTGGGGGAATTTATAACTCAGAAAGTCAACAAACCCAACTCGACACTGGTGACTAAGGAATAGATGTCAACAGAAAGCATTCGTATGAATAGATAGTCTTGAACAAATAGCATCCACACTGAGGTGGAAAGAAGGAACTTGCTGGTTGAATCTCTCATCTCTCTTAGTCCCATTAGAATGTGGCTCAGTTATTATCCAGGGGGATGTGGGCTTTTCTCCCTCTGTCCTCCCGTGTTAGTCCTGTTTCGCCCCACCTCTCCCTGCCGCTCTCCCACCCTCTCTACAGTAGAAGCCTTGCTGGTGGAGTGGGTTAAATGGGCTGCGGACCAGAAGGTTGAGCTGCTTTGAGGAAGAAGGATGAGGCCGTCTACTCTAGTTAATATCTATCCACTAAGAAACGATGGGGTGCTATGTGTCAGAACAACTAAGTTTCATGTTGAGCTTGTCTCCACGCCCACCCTTGAGGCCAAAGCACCATCCTGGATCAGCCCAAAAGAGCAATCCAATCGAAAAGTCAGAGCCGCCCTTGACAATCACTTGGGAGATGTTTTGGTGGAGAGCTGTGCTCTCTTCTGAGTCTTCTTCCAGAACTGGAGTGGAGAGATGTATCTTAGGGAAGCTCCTTGGGGTGGGTGGTGGGTGGGGGTATGGTCATCAGGGGAGTGCACTGCTAACCAGAGGCCACGCCTGTTAGCTGGTTTGAACTGAGCAGTGGCTCCAGGAGACAAAGACAGGCCATCTCCTGTGGGATTTACAGCTAGATGGACACCCAGTGGAAGGGGTCACTGATGAGTCAGTTCCCATTCGGCCCAAGCAATTTGCCTAACCAATCACACTGGATTTTTCTTTTTTTTTTAATTGAAATTTTATTGTAAGTTTATAAAGAACTTGGATTTCCATTCATTCATTGTTATACATTTTTCTCCCTGTTCCCCCACCCCCCTAAGTTCACTTTTTTCCTTTGGAAAAAAAAGTTATTTCATTGTTATACAATCTCCTTCCCCTCCTTCCCCCCCCCCCCAATCAAATCACTTTACTATACAGCTCTTATTCTGGACTCTTGTCATAACAATAATACCTAATTTTCTTCTTTATTATATGATGTCTATCTTTAAAACCTAGAGTCACCCTCGATGTGGCAAAAAGCTTCCTGTCTCTGAGAGGCAGGTCAGGAACTAAAGAAGCTTTTAACATGTTGTCTTGCTGGGGGTTTTTTTGTGTTTTGTTTTCTTTTTTTAATTAATGAAAGTTTACAGAGACTTAGGGTTCCATTCATTCATTGTTGCGTTCTTCTCCTTGCTGGTTCCAAGGCACACGCTTGTGGAGACATTGTTGTTGGATGCCATCAAGTCAGAGTGAACTCAGAGCTGGATTTTCTGAAGCTTTAAATCACCTGCTTTTCCTTCACAACAACTGGTGGATTCAAACCACTTGCATCTTGTCATTAGGCCACCCATGAGTTTTTCAGCACACTTGTATTGATAACTTCCTGCTTTAAACCTTTTTTTTTTTTAAGAGTCTCGGTGATCATGTTTCATCCATTCTAAGATGTACATTCCCCCCTTGATTTTTATCATGCCGGAAATTGAGGTGCATTTTACAATTTGCCAGCCACGAGCTAGCGGGCCCAATGTTGTTTAGTTCTACATGCTGAAACAAACTCGTTCGTAGCTGTTCAGACTGTCATCTTCCGCTGAGTGATGCACACTGCAGACACTACACGTGCGACTTTAATTGCCACTTAAAATGTCTTCAAAAAGATTACACCCTGATATGATTTGCAATTGATATGAGACATTTCCGTGTGTGCAGAAAAGTCCCCAAACACAGCCGTGGTTGTGGAAATTTGAGATGACTGGAGCAAATTCTAATCTTTGGGGGAATGACTCCAGTTTCATCTTTTCCTGGCAAAGCAACAATTTAATCTTCCTCACAACCCCCATAAAAGGGGGCCTCTACCACAAGCAGAATGAAGCTGTTCCCAAAAGAGGTATGTCACAAACCAAGCCATGTAACAGGAGCTGGGAAAAATTGCTTCCATATTTTTTTTTTTGCAAATATCACGCCCACATAACCAAGACACCCACACATATAACACACAGACATGGGAGAATTAAATAAAACATTTCTGGCATAATGAACATTATTTGTGCTAAACGTTGTGCCAGAAATTCCTCTGAGCAGATGAAAGGAATTCTAAAGCAATGGGATATGTTATGAGCAATCTTGGCGTTGTATTGGAGTTGTTGAGGTTTGGGGTCATAGTTTAATTGGAAGAGCTTGCTTTTCAATGTTTTTATACCAATATTTATGTAATTTTAATTGCAGATAAAATAATTGTCTATCTTAAAATCGATGATGTCTTACATTTAATTCAAGACAGTTAAATTCAAATTAGTTAAATATGTATGATGCATTTCCAATTTCATGATCAATTAACTCTGTAGGTCCAACTTTGATGTGTTGTTACAGTAATAGGACCTCTGACTTTTACCTTCTTTCAAACTATGCCAGTTGACAAGGGGCTAGAAAGGGAGAAAGGAAAAGCCTCCATTGTGATGGTGAAACATTGTTGCTGTCAGTACTACTCAAGTTGCCTCCAACTCATAATCTTATATAAAAGAGAACAAACTGTAGCATGCACATCCCCCTCCTGCCAGCCCTCCCTTTCCATGGTCTTTGATATGTTTCAACTCATGGTAGAAACTACTTAGTGAAATAGATGTGTGTTTGTTTTATGAGTATGTAATATTGTTAGTTGTAACTGAGTTGTCTCCCAACTCAAAGTGACCCTGAATCAAGACCAAGTGCTTGATTCAGGCCATGGTTTTTTTCAGTCACTTGCTATGCATCTAAGAGCTGGACAGTGAATACAGATGGCAGAAGAAGAATTGAACTGTGGTACCATGAAGCTGTGGTGTTGAAGAAGAGTACTGAATGTCCCATGGACTACCAGAAGAAGAAACCAAGGTGTCTTGGAGAAGGTGCAAAGATGACAGCGGTTCAATCTCACATACTTTGGACATGTGGCTAAGAGAGGCTATTCCTTGGAAAGGGCAGCATGCTTGGCAAGGTGGGGGATGGCAGATGAGAGGAAGACCCTCAACTAGATGCATTGACAAAGTGACTGCAGCAGTAGGCTCATGTATGTCAGGAAAGACTAAAATGGCACAAAATAGGACAGAGCTCACGTCTGTTGTTCATAGGGTCACTCCGAGTCATGCTAAGCTTGATGACACCTAACAACAAACATAGTGAACTTGAGTACAACCTTGCTTGACCCAGACCTGTCCACAGGATCTCTGCTGTATTTAAGCTGCGGTTGTAATCATTATGTGAGTCGATCTCATGAGGCTCTTCCTCTCTTTGACTGACCCCAAGCATTATACCCTTTTCCAGGGACTGTCCTGTAACACGTCCAAAGTATGTGAGGTGAAGTCTAACCACACTTGCCTCTAAGGAGCACTCCTGCATGCACTTCTTTCAAGATCGACTTGTTTGTTCTTTTGTCAGTTCGTGGTATGTGCATTCCATATTCTGTGCCCATATCATAATTCAAAGGCATTGATTTCCCTGTCGTGTCCAACTTTTGTATGCATAGATGCAGTTGAAAAGTTCATGGCTTGAGTCAGGCTCACCTTAGTCTTCAAAGTGACATCTTTGCTCTTTAGGATTTTAAGAGATCCTTGGCAGATTTTCCCAGTGTTATGCATCGTTTGCCTTTTTGGCTGCTTCTCTCATGGGTGTTAGTTGTGGATGCAAGTAAAATAAAATCCTTCACAATGTCAATATTCATATATTATGATGTTGCTTTTTGGTACATTTGTGAGGATTTTTACTGAAGCCTTTAATAGTCTTTGATCTTCTTCAGTAAGTGCTTCAAATCCTCTTCACTTTTTGCAAGCAGTGTTGTCATCTCCATATCACAGGTTGTATATGTGTCTTCCTCCAATCCCGATGCTGAATTCTTGTTCTTACTATACAGCTTTTCAGATTATTTGCTTAGCATACATATTAAATAAGTATGTAGTAAAGGAACACAATCCTTTCACACTCCTGTCTTGATTTTAAACCATGTGGTGTTCTCTTGCTGCATTCAGAAGACTGTTTCTTGGTCTATGCACAAGTTCTGCATGAAAGCAATAAATGTTCTGGAATTCCCGATCTGAGAATTATCCCTATTGTATATTCACAAATATCACTTCCAAGAAAGAAGTATGGGCAGGTAATAATATTTAGCTATGAGGGTGCTTATCTCAGCTTTGTTTATAAGAACTAAAACAGTCCACAGGAGTGCATCTGTAGGTGCGTGATTGAAGAAATTCCACAGTGTCCATACCACAGCATAGTAGTCGGGCGTTCAAAATGAAGTTGGCCTATATTCACTGGTGTGGTAGAGCATTGATGGTATATAATAATGAAAAGGCTACAGAGCAGTAAACCATGTTTAATAGCACTTCTATAAAAATTATTACAATAAATGATAAGAAGAAGCCATTTACTGTGAGCTTGACTCCACCTCACAGTGACTTTCTGTGTGTTAGAGTAGAACGGTGCATCATAGGCAGATTGCCAGACTTTTCTTCCGTGGTGCCACTTGGTGAATTTGAACGTCCAACCTTGATTTTAACTTGATTTTAAGCGAAACATGTTGACTGTCTGTATCACCTGGTGGTGGTTGTGTCCCATCAAATTAGAATTGACCCATAGCTGACCCTTCCGCAGATTTTCAGAGGCAGTAAAATTGCACAGAAGGAGATTGCCCAGCCCATGGAGCAGCTGCTGGATTCAAGCCGTGTGCCTTTGAGATTGCAGCTCAGCTTCTTACAACCAGAAATACTTATCACCTAGAGACTAACTAAATAATAATATCACCGTCTGTCTATTTACAGAGGAGCTCTGGTGGGCTAGCGGTAAGGAGGGGTGCTGCCAATCTGCAAGCAGGAGGTTTGAATCCTCCAGCTGCTCTCTCCTCCCGTGTAATTTAAAGCCTCTGGAAACCCACTGGAGGGTCAGCTATGAGTCCGTTTCTGACTCCACAGCATATAACAGCCACAGCATGTATCTACAAAGGCATTCTGGTAGCTTAGTGTTACACGCTGTGCTGCTAACTGAAAGGTCGGTGGTCCAGGTCCACCCACCAGCTCCTCCTCCAGAGACAGATGCCCAGTCACCTCTTGTAAAGATGTAGAGCCGCAGAAACCCGGTGGGGGTTAGGACCCAGCATTGACTCAGTGGGGGTGGGTTTGGTTGGGGAGTTTTGTATATTTGTAAAGAGCCCTGTGGACTAAGTGGTTAAGCATTCTACTGCTTCCCAAAAGGTCAGTGGTTCAACCACTGGCCACTCCTAGAGAGAGAGGTGGCAGTCTGCTTCCATAAAGGTAACAGCCATGGAAACACTGGGGGGGGGGCGGTTTTACTCTGTGATACAGTGTTGCTTCGAGTCAGAATCTTGACTGTAAAGAACCTGGGTGGATTATACATTTATGCACATAAATGTTAATAGAAAGAAACAAAAGGAATGTAATAGATGTTGTTTCCTTCTCTGAATGGAGGAACTGTAGGCGGTTTCTGTTTCTCCTGACTTTTCTCATTTGCCTTCAATAAAAGATTTGTATGTTCTTAAAAAAAAATAATATGATTAGAGGGAGGAAAAAAGAATCGATGTTGCTTCTTGCAGGAGAAAAAAACAACCCAACGCTACCAGTACAGGCTTCCTCTGTGGCGTCTCTTTAGATGGCCACAGGCTCTTATTCCAGTAATGACTTTGCCTACTGAAAAAAACAAACCCTAATCACACCACTAATAAAAGCATTTCAGTAGTAAATGTTTTAGTTCAATAAACTGAGACGGCAGAAGGAAGCCTCCGGTGTCTGTTTGCATTTGTGCTGGGACGTCAGGGAGCGCTCTGTGAAGATTTTAAATATTTGCTGCTGGGGTCACTGGTTTTGCTTCTGCCCCCCTTTAAGGAGGGGAGGGGAGCTTTCGTTTTTCCACCTGAAGTTTGTCTCTCAGTGGAGTGTGACTGGTGGTGAAGAGAGCAGAGAGAGGCTGAGGTCTGGGAAAGGAGGGGGTCAGGGCTCCCACCTGCTGCATGTGCGTGTGAGTGGACGGAGACACCTTCCTTAGGCATTGTCCCACCTGAAGAAGGGAGTCAACAAGGAGTCCTCAGGTGGACCTGGGTTCAAATCTTACTTCTGCCACTCCCTGACTGTGTGACCTGGAACATGCCCCTTCATGTTTCTGAGATTCTGTTTTCTCATCAAATAGTGGTGAAAACAGTTGCTTGTTGTACCTCCTCCAGAACCCTGGTAGTGCTAAAGGACTCCATAGAACTGAATGATCAGTTGCTGCAGAGGACAAAGGATGTTTGCAGCCTCAGAAACATGCTATAGGGCATCCCCCACCCCCACCCCTGCATATTGGGTCTGCCCTATGAGCTGGAATAGATGTGATAAAAATGGGTTTGGAGGGGTTTTGTTCTTGGGGGTGGGGGTTGTACCTGTCTCCAGGAGTTCCTGGGTGCTGCAAACAGCACTGTTCCTGCTAACTGGAAGGTCGGAGGTTTGAGGACACCCACAGGTACCTGAGAAGAAAAGCCTGGTGCCCTGTTTCTCCAGCATCAGTTGTGGAAAACCAGTGGGGCGCATTTTGCTCTGACCCCTGGGTCACCAGGAGTGGCACTCAGCTTTCTAAGGAGTAGTTTCAGTCACCTCCTTCCTCATGAGAATTGAGTAAGCTCTGGCAGTGTTGTCTGGGGAGTCGCGCTGTTAAGCCAAAGGCCATGCCTCTCTGGTGGTTCAAATTCACCAGCAGCTCAGAGAGAAAAGGATGCACAGTCTCCTCCCGTGTGACTTACAGCCTCAGACCCAACGAAGGGTCAGCTATGAATTGGTTTGGCCTTGATGGCATTGACTTTTATGCGATTGTGTGTCCCCAAGCCTCCTCTACACCCTGCTCCCCAAATCAACTGTCCCCCTGTGTACAGATCACTTTGGGTAGACTGACTTTACATAAATAAACCCATCAAGTGCCTGGCACACAGTGGCTACTCTGCATACACCAGTCCCCACGTTTCTCTGTGTTTGTCATTCATTTATCTATATACTCTTGGCTGTTCAGCAAAAGGCCATTTTCTGCCTCAGGGCCAACTCTCTGGACCCGGAACTGGTCTAACCTTGTTTGCAGAAGAGCTCAGTGCCCAAGGTTACAGAGGTACTCTGTGCAGGAAGAGATTCAACCCCAAAGCTGGGTATTGAATGCCAGCTCTATGATTGTTGTTATTAAAACGTAAACCAGTACTTATGGGTTGAAGAGAATGAAGACGGCTTCTCGCAGACCATGCACAGCCCTCAGCCCCACCTCTCTGTCTGAGCCCACAGAGGACGAGGCACCCTAGAGGTCAGGGGGGAACTAGACAGCCAGGGCTTGGAGGAAGTTAGAGGTGAATCATGGCTGACTTCCCCTGACCTCAGAGAAGCAGTGTGAAAGTCTTCCCCAAGGCTCCAAGCCTGCGAATACCAATAAGCCAGACCTGCCTCACTGCTGCAGGCTTGATTTCTGCTCATAGCAACCTGTCTTGATTCCTGAGACTATACTTCTTTATAGGTGTAGAAGGATATGTATAAGGGATTAGTCTACTCAGCTTTCTCCTTTAGACCAGCTAGTGGATTCAAACTGCTGATCTTGCAGTGAGTAAACCCAGTACATTAGACTGTCAGGGCTCGTTGGTCTGTGAAGGGATGTGGCCAGTCCACCAAAAATCAATCCCATGAACGAATCAAGATGCCAAGTATGGCCAGATTTCCCCAAACCTTCTTTTAAGGAATGCTCTTAATCAAACATACTTAATGAGTGTGAATATATACCGCTCTTGAAGAGAGTCGATGATTATGTTCTTATTAATATGCTCTTTTCAATCTGTTCCATGATGGTACTCTGGGAATTTTCCCTCCTGAAATATGATCTACAATTTTTATTCAAGCGATTTTCATTCTAGTCGAGACTGCAAGTGTAAGCCTGCATTGAAGAATCTCTTCTTCATTAGAAGATAGTCACAAGAGAGCCAAACAACCCCCTTGATGTTTAACTTCCGACAAATTGACCTTAAAACGCTGCTGAGAAGAATGTATTTGCTGAATATGTTCCAGACTAATTGATCAAGAAGATTATATTCATATTCATTGACAGTATTCAGGAAGATTCAGCCTTAAGAGTATTTTTGGCAGGTCAGCAAACTGGTGCACTGGTGATCTGGCTTTTGGCAAAGGTGCAGCGTGAGCCCCTCTTGCCCAGGCTTGGGCCGTGCATCCCACAATCCAGTGGGAGTCATTGTGTCAACATGCCGTGTTAGAAGCCACAGGGAGCTCTAATAGCCAAGGTGACTGACTATGTTGGCTCCTCATTGAAAGGTCGGTGGTTGGAACCCAGCAGCTGTACTACTGGCGAAAGATGGAATAGGCTGCTTTTCTTAAGATGTAGAGCCTTGGAAACTCAATAGATAATGGCTATGCATTGGCATCATGGGCGGAAGTGGGTCTGGGGTTGGGTTTGGTTTTTAGGTTGTAAGTATTACCTCATTGTTTTCATTTGCAATTCTTGAAAGACAGGTGACATTGAGCATCTTTTCACATGCTGGTTTTAGCATCTATTTATCCTTTTTACTGACATGTCTTCTCAGATCTTTTGTCCATTTTAATTGGTTGTTTATTTCTTCATTGCTGAGTTTTAAAAGGTTTTTTAAATGTTCTTTTTTTCATTTATGCTAGTTTATTTATAAAATTAGAGTATATTGTTTTTCAGATCAGATTCTTCCCTCACCTCCCTACCCATCATATTGCAATCATAATTAATCCCCACACACATCTTCATCCCTCTGCCTCCACCCCCCCGATTGTCATACTCATTTTACAATAATGGTTTTGTGTTTCAGTTCATACACATTGTATTTTATATAGTCACTCATATAAGTTGTGTTTTATGTAATTATTTACTGTTGATTAAGTCAAACCTATTATTAAGATGCTTTTTAAATTCAGGTGGAATGGACTCAAGATCATATTTTGGTCCTCATGAACTTGATTTCATTTTCTTCAGCTTCCATTTGAACTTGCACATGAGTAATTCATGGTCTGTCCCACAGTCAACCCCCGGCCTGGTTTTGACTGTTGATAGTGAGCTTCCCCAACAATTTCTTCCACAGCTACAGCCAGTCTGATTCCTATGCAGTCCATCTGATGAGACCCTTGTGGAAAGTCACCATTTGTGTTTATTTAAAAAGGTATTTGCAGTGAGTGCATCATTGAACTTGAGAAGTTTTATCCTTCTGAATACTGAATGCCTCATGAAGAGGCTGAAGCCAGAGGGCTCTTTGGAGGCAGAGAGGGGAAAGCTTCGTCTTGCATACCTTGGGCATGGTACTAGGAGAGGCTATTCCTGGGAGAAAAACCTCATGGTAGAGGGTCAATAACAACAACAACAAAAAGACTCTTAACCACATGGATTGTGTTACTGCACCAGTGAGTGTTCAGAGATTACAAAAATGGCACAGGATAGGACAGGGTACAGATCTGTTCATAGGATCACTGTGAGTTCGGACTCAATAGCACCTAACAACAGCAGCAGCAGCAGCAGTCAATGCCTTTTATTGCCCTGTCTCATCAAGTAGATACAGCTTCTTATTGGAGGCTCAGAAAACCTCATGGTGCAGTGGTTCATTGGAGAAAGAGGTCAGTCTGTTTCTATAATTATTGGACTTTGGGAGGCTATATAGGTCACTATATGGTCACTATGAGTTAGAATCAACTCCAGAGCAAATGATTATTATTCTTTTTTATTGGAAGCTAATAAATTAGAGCTGTGGTGTTGGAGAAGAGTACTGAATATACCATGGACTGCTAAGAGAACGAACACGTTTGTTCTAGATAAGGTTAAACCAGGCTGCTCCTTGGAGTCAAGGATTCTGAAGCTCTGTCTGACATACTTTGGACATGCTGCAAGATGGGATCAGTCCTTGGAGAGGGACATCATGCTTGGAAGGGTGGAGGGACAGCACAGGAGGGGAAGACCCTCACTGAGATAGATTAACTTAGTGACTGGGGTAATGGGGGGTAGGTGTGCCGGAGACAATGAGATAGACACAGGATAGAACAGGGTTTAGGTCTGTTGCACATATGGTCACTATGAGTCGCAGGCAACTGAATGGCACATAACAACAACAACAACAATAAATTTGTTAAGAAAGATTGTTCTGCCTCCCAGTGCCACCTTAACTCTCTAGTCACCTCCAAACAGACAAGACGTGGGACACGGAGCACATGTTGGCTTAGGTGTGTTGCTGTAGGTTTTGTGAGCGTTTTATCCCTTCGTGAACTCTGTGCCTTGATAATCTAAATTGTCTCCTTTCCATGATGAGGCTCAAGTCTCCACTCTGTTCTTGAGTCATTAGGTGACCCAGAGTAGATCACTCAGATGAGAAGTCAAGGGCAGAGAGGGGCTTTGAATGGAGACAAAACAAAGCTTTGAATTCAGATGAAGGAGGGATTTGAACTCAGACTCTAGATTTGAATCTGAGTGGAGCGAGGTTTTGAACGTGTATGGAATGGGGTTCTAATTCAGTCAGAGTGGATTTAGAACTCCACGTGGGATAGAAATCGGGCAGTGTGGGATTAGAAATCAGATAGCATGGAATTACAAATCAGGCAGTGTGGAATTAGAAATAAGACAGTGTGTAATTGGAACCTAGGCGGAATGATATGAGAACTCAAGGAGAGTGGGATTAGAACCCAGGCAGAGTGGAGATATGAACTCAGGCAGTCTCACTTCAGAACCCACAGTCTCGGCCTTTAGATCATACTCCCTCAGGCCAAACTGGCCTTTTGTGATCTTGACTGCATCAGTGAATGAAGCCATGAATGGCGAGGCTAGGGATGGATGGGGTCCTGCTGTAGGGATTGAAGGGGTGGGACCTCTGGAGTGAAGGAACCAGGATTTCTATGTGAATTGTAGCAGGACTCAGACAGGAGAGGGAAATTGTGATTCACAAGGGCAGGGGCCCACTTCCTTTCTCTGTGCCATGTGGAAACAAAAATAATGGGACGTTCTGATAACCTGCTTGCCTGCCTGTTTGTTCCACACTAACGTGATTACTTAGAGTGCAGATCCGGGTAGATGGTGTTTTCTGGAAACAAACAAAACTAAACCTCTAAGCACAAAGAAACAGAGGAGAACAAAGCTAGCTTTTGATGTTGATGGTCGCACTGTTATTAGCCTTAGAGATCCTAACATGTTCATTCTTTATTTTGAGGGGCCTTGGGGGAGAAACAGTGCCTTTTACTTTTTTCCTGTATTTGACCAATAAGATGTACCATATACACGTTGCTGAGAAACTAACCAAGTACAGATAGGCTTAAGTCAGCAGTCCAACCCTGAGAAGATCATTGCGAACATTTGGATGTGTCATTTCCAAGGTTGTGTTTTGGGTTTGGTTTTTTTATCTGTTTCTATGGGCTCTTAATATCTTGCAGAGTTGCTGGGTGACACAGAAGATTAGGGGCCTGATTACCAATTGAGAGGTGGAGAAGTTGAGCTGTTCACCCTCAATGTGCCATGGAAGAAAGGTTTGGTGATCCCTTTCTGGAAAGGTCTCTGCTGTCAGAACCCCATACAACAGTGCTGTTGCCAGATTGAGTCAGAATCAGTCACTGGAATCTAGTCAGTTGATGGGTACCTGCCCATGTCCCTTAATAAGCTGATGCATTTATTGTGGTCATGTCATCATGATTTTGAAAAGTGCAGATTTCTGGTTGTTGACACTTTGTTCCTTGAACCCAAAGAGGCAGGCAGTAGAGACGTACACTGGGCTAACTAAGACATTGGCTGGGGGATAGGAGCCTTCCTGCAGAACTTGGAAGGCTTTTTTAGCAGAAACTCTCAGGAAGGTAAAAGAAAGAGAGGAAGAAGACCCTGCACAAGATGGATTGCAACATGTGGAGCTCTGGTGGCCTAGTGGTAAGACGCTGTGCTGCCAACACAAAGGCACATGGTTCAAATCCACCAGCAGCTCTGTAGGAGAAAGATGGACAATCTCCCATCTTATATATAGGAAGAAAAGAATGCAACACCGTCAGGATTGGGAGGAGACTCATTAACAGCCTGCAAGATGCAGATGGAACCACCTTGCTTACAGAAAACAAAGAGGCGAAATCTCCGGAGTGTAGATCAAAGACCTTAGCCTTCAGTATAGATTACACCTCAACATAAAACAAAAATCCTCACACCTGGACCTGTAAGGAGTCATGACACATGGAGACAAGGTTGAATTTGCTAAGAACTGCATTTTACTTGGCTTCACAGTCAACACCCCTGGAAGTGTAGCAAACAAGGTGGCATCAAATGGAGTCTTATATTGGGCAGATCTGCTGCCAAAAGATTTCTTTAAAGTGCTAAAGAGGAAACCACTTTGAAGACTAAGGTGCACCTCACCCAAGCCATGGTCTTTCCAGTTGCCATCAATGCCTGCGGAGGTTGGATAATGACTAAGAAGGACCAGACTGTACCTGATGTTTTTGGACTGTAATGTCAGCAGAGCACATTGAGCATGCCATGAACTGTCCCCCCAAACGAACTAAAATATTTTGGGGGAAAATGCAATTAGAATTCGTAGAAATGAGGATGCTGAGACTTGATCTCACATTCTTTGGGCACGTAAGCAGGAGGCGTTGGTACCTGGTGGAGCAAGAGTTAATTGGCAGAGTAGAAGATCAGAGCAGGAAGAGATGGATTGGTCCCGTGTGTGTAAACATTGACTGAGCGGTGATGGCGCGGATGGCACGGCGCCAGCATTTCCCTTGTACGTAGGGCCACAGTGAGTCCGCACCAGCTGGACAGCACCCAACAACAACTGCTACTGGGTTGTTTAAAGAATTACGTGTGAAATAACCATGCTGGTTGCCTGTACAGCACCACCTACTGTCATCTGTCATGTGCGGCTAGACGGCACATTGCTGTCATGCTGGTATTTCAAATACGAGCTGGATTCCCCATGGTAGACAAGTTTCAGTTGAGCTTCCACACGAAGAGAGAGTAGGAAGAATCACCTGGTGATCTAAGTCTAAAAATTAGCCACTGAAAGTCATACAGATCACACCGGAACATTGGATCACTGCATACTCTGAAGATGTCATCATTGTTGTTACTGTGTGCCTTTGAGTTAGAACCGACCCACAGCTGACCCTCCAGTGAGTTCTCAAAGGCAGTAAATCACACAGAAGGAGAGCACCTATCTTTTTCCTGGGGAGCGGCTGGTGGATTTGAACTATGTGCTTTTGTGTTGGCAGCATAGTTCCTTACCTCCTGCAGATGTCATTAGAAAGAGTCTGATGATGCTGATGAGAGCAGTGGCCACCACAGTAGCTTCGGGGATGGACTTGAACATGCCAGCGACCATGAGCTTAACACAGAACAAGGCAACGTTTCGTGCTGTTGTACAGAGTCAGTTCAGTAGCGCCTAACAAGCACCTCCACAAACATCTCCCCTTCCCGCCCATGTCACTGCCACAGAGACACCCATGGGCCCCTGGAGGGTTCTCTCCACCCCTCTTCAATGGGATGGGTAGTGTTAGCTTCACCAAGGTCACTTTTTGGCAGAGCCCAGTAGATGCTGTCAAGACACTGCGGCCGTGGCACCACAGGGACTTGGTTTGGAGGCTGTGCAGCCCCGGCCCGAGTCCCATCCTCGCCCTTTGGGGCTGAGTGTTTTCATTTCCATTTGTTCTCCCTTCACTCTCCTCCTGGCTTCTCTTTCTGAGTCAGGAACAGAGAACCATGGCTCTTGGAGCAGATGATGATAGGAAAGTGGGGAGATCCCTAGAAGGTGAGCCCTGGGCTTTATCTGAGTGTCTCTAACCTGGGGCTGGATCCCTTCTCCTAGACATCATTTAACATTTGGAAAGAAATATGAAGACAAGCTAAGCACAAAGGGGTAATTTTCCTACCCAGTCATTTCTTTTTAATCAGTGAATGACATGAGTGGAGAGATCTCCTCCCAGTGCCTGACACAGAGGCACAGAATGCTAAAAAGAAGCTGAGAACTCAGTACTACCAAGTCTCTGCTGACTCACGGTGACCTCACGGGGTCTGAGAATAGACTTGCTCCATAAGTGTGTTGATTTCTGGTTTTGATTGTGGTCTAACCAGAAGCCCATTGCCAGGACTTTCTCTCACGGTACTGCCAGGTATCTTCAAGCTGCCAGACTTTAGCTTGGTTGTGCTACTGCTGTTTCTGGGTGCCATTAAGTTGATTCCAGCTCTTATGACCGGGTGGAGCGAGCTCACGGGGTTTTCTAGGCTGATGTCTTTGGGAAGTCTGCTTCTGGAACTATCTGCAGCCTTGCAAAGCCCCTGGACAATTCTCTTCTATCCTACGGTGTCCTTGTGGATCAAAACAAACCATGGCAGCTGGGTTTTTTTTGGTAATCTCTACTGGACCAGATCACCAGCTCTCTCTCCAGCAGAATCACTGGTGAGTTTCGAACTGCCAGCGTTTAGCAGCTAAGCTCTTAACCATTGAGCATAAACCCAGGGACCTACACACACACAATCCATGCTGTCATTATTGCTGTTCATTTTAAAGACATAGAGGACGCCAGGACCTTGCTCTTGGCAACAGAAGGGAGTCTGAGATGAACAAGGAATGAGAAGGTCTGACCCCGCTCCTCATCCTGGTTCTCCACGCCTCCTCACCTGAGCCCCTCACCCGGTCCCCCCCCCCCCCACCGTGCTCCTGCTGCAGAGAGTCAGGGCCAAGTGCCGGCTGGGAAGATCTTCATACCCCCAGCGGCCTGGTGTCACAGGCAGACAGATGCTTTCATCTTCTCCTGCTGAAGTTGGCACACGCAGCATGGGGAATGGGTGATTTATTTACCGGCGACAGCTCCGCCCTGGGGTGGAGGTGCCCTGGTTTGCCAAGTGGCTCATTCATTTGTCTGCTCTGGCACTGCGGGCGGTGGGGTCCCCACCCAACTCCCACCACTGCCTCTGCTTCCTCGGCTCCCATGCTCAGCCTGGCCGTGTGGGCAGCAGAAATCGACCTTGTGCAGTTTGTCTCACCTACAAGCATGCCACCTATGGGGTCTGCTTTGGTCAGGGTCCCTGGAGGTGGTCAGGGCACAGGAGCATATAGGGCATCAGAGTAACCACATCTCAGGGGAGCTCTGGTGGTGTAGGGCGTGTGTGTGGGGGAAGTGTTATCCTGCCTACCTGAAGGGCATGTCTCACTGGGTTCAAGTCTACCAGCAGCTCCTTGGAAGAAAGATGAGCCGTCTCTTCCCATGAGGTTTACAGCCTCAGGGAACCACTGGAAGGTCAGCTGTGTGTCAGTTCTAGCTCAGCGGCAGTGAGTTGGGGTCAAGATTCTAGGGGCTCAGGAATCATGTTGCTTTGAGCTCAAACCAACCCCTGGGATATATTAAGCTGTGTGTCCTCAGGCTAGTAGCTTGACTTCTCTCATCCTCAGATTCCTTCTCTACCGTGTGGACAAATGGGTGCGAGTTCCTACTTTTCTGCAAGGACAGCCTATGAATGTAAAGCATATAGGGGGCACTTATGAGCAGTGATTCAGAACTTCGTCAGTAGTATTGCTCCCCTGGGCACAGAGCTGCTCATTGGCGAAGTGGCTTTCCGTTTGACTCAATGGAAGAAATCAACTTACAAGAAGAGCTGGACAGCCGAATTAAAGTTCTGACACTAACACTTAAACACTGTGGGAACTTGAGGCAGGCACCTGCACATTTCTGAGCCTCCATTTCCACATCTGTAAAATGGGCATAATGAGTTTGGATACTCTCAGAACTTGGGTAAGGTCTGTTTTCTCCCACTTCATCCTACAGATATACTGTTTATGGTTTATGGATAAAGAGTAAATACAGTCATCATCTGACTTGATCCCAACCTTGATTACCTACCATCAACCATCAAGTAATGGATGATAATGTCATAATCCAATTATTATTATTATTATTATTATTATTATTATTATTATTATTATTATTATTATTATTATTATTACTACTACTACTACTGTTACTATAACTACTTCATGAAAACAGAAACCCAGAGAAGTACAGCAATTTGTCCTAAAGAATTGATTAATTCAGCAAGTATTTCCTGGGTGCCCTTGCATACTAGCAACAGTTAGAGCTGCTTTTGATACAGGGAATATGTTCCCTGCCCTTGCAGCGTTTGCATCCGTAGGTGGGCACAGGTACTGAACAGTGGAGATAGGAGACAGTGTGGACCAGGAGTAGAATTCTTGCTTTTAATACTTGAGCCTGCGGTTCGATTCCCAGCACATGCGCCTCATGTACAGCCACCACCAGCTGTCGCTGGAGATTAGTGATACACTGTAGTGCTGAATTGCCCCCTGTGCACCTGAGTGTTGAGCAGTGAAGATGACAGAAGAATGCCTTTGAATTGTGGTGCTGGAGAAGAGTGCTGAATATCCCGTGCGCTGCCAAGAGAAGAATCAAGTCTGTCTTAGAGGAAGGGAGCTCTTTAGAGGCAAGGATGGTGAAACGTCATCTCACATACATGGGCATGTTGTCAGGAAGGACTGTTCCTTGGAAAAGAGCTATCATGCTGGGAAAGGAGGAAGAGGAGAGCAGAGAGAGAAAGAAAGGAAGAGCATCAGTGAGGTGGATTAACACAGTAACTGGTGATGTGTTGGGCTTGAGCATAGCAGAATGGTGAGGGTAGCCCAGGATTGGGCACGGTGCAGAGCTCTTGTTTGGGGGGATTGCTTTGGGCCCTAGTTGACTCAGTGTAGCCTAACAACAATGTAATATTGGAAAGGTTTCAGAGAAGCTTCCAAACTAAGACTAGGAAGAAAGGCCTGGCGATCAGCCATTGAAGCCCCTTTGGGTCACAGTGACCCAGTCAACAACTGATCAGGGAAATGGCTCGGGGCTGGGAAGTGTTTTGTTCTGTTATACATGGAGTTTCCCTGAATCAGGAGTCAGTTTGATGGTTATTAACACCACCACCAGTATCATAATAATAAAGAGAAATGCTATGTTGGAAAGCTAGTACTATAGGATAGTGGGTCATGAGGAGGAATTGGGAATGCTGGATGAAGTGAGGGAGAGCAGGTTGCAGGGTTCATCTCGTTGGGAAGGTCCTGTCTGAGTACAGACTGGAAGGAGATAAAGGGCTTGGCTACATAGCAGTCTAGGAGGAGTGAGCTCCAGATGCAAGGAACAGTATGTGCAAAGATAGTGTGCTGGGGCCTTCCTGGAACAGCAGAGAACGTGGGAAGTAGGGTGAAGTGGGGAGGGTGAAACACGCTGAGATTGGAGGAGCTCAGAGGTGGTGGGTGTGTGCATTAGGGTGAAGTCCTCCTTTAGGGCTTTGTGTCCATGATCAGGGCGGTGACTTTGGATGAAATAGGAAGTGCTTGAGCCAAGACTTGTCACCGTCTGAGTTCTGTTTTGACAAGATCCCTCCCTCTGTTGTGCTGAGGATTGATCGTGGGGACAAGGGTGGACACAGGGAGTTATTGCTGCAACAGGCTCCGATCAGAGCAGAGGTGGGCCTGGGGAGGGGTGGTTTGAGGCAAGAGAAGAATTGAAGGGAGAGCTGGACTTGGAACAGAGGTCTCCCTGGGTCCCAGGACCACACAGCTAGTACCTTGTGGTCACTGCTGGTCACCACTCTCCAAGCCTCCCCATGGCCCTGCCAGAACCAGATCGTGGGCTCCTCTAGTTCACCAGAGGACACGGTGCTGACATCAGTAAGGAGCGCATCCCTGGACGGGGGCCCTAGTGGATGTCAGCTATCCATCCTAGGCTTGCACCCCCCGTTCCTGCCTACACAGCTCAGCCCAGCGTGGCAGCTCCACCTCTGTTTGTTGCATCACTGTGGTTGTCAGGGCGACAGGATCCGAGGTCATGTGCTGGTATTAGGAACTGGGTGGGATGAGGTGGAGCATGTGAACTTATGAACAACACTGTCACTGTTTGCATTGTGGACTTTAGTAACCAGCCAGGGAGCCGCTGGCCCAAACCTTGCTCCTCTTGCCTCTGAGACCATGGACAGAGGACAACTTGGGGAAGTGGGTGAGGAATGGGCTTTGGAATGTGCAGGCATGAGTGCTGGTCTCAGATGGTTCTGGGTCCAAATCCTTGCTCTGACTTTCACTTCCAGTGCAAACTTGGGTACATCACGCTGATTCTCTGGTGCCCACTCCCCCTCCCCAGGTTCCTACACTGGGGCTGATGCCACCCCCCTCCTGGGCATGTTGTTAGATTAAAGGATAAAAGATGAGGGGCCGTTGTAACATGGCAACTGCAGGATCGAAGACTCCTGTAAGAAGCTGCTCTGTAATCCCAGAGGCATGAGGTTCAAATCTACCTGCTGTTCCATGGGAGAAGGATGGGCAGTCTCCTCCCATTTGGTTTCCTGCCACTGAAAACCTGCTGGAGGATCAGCTATGAGTGGATTCTGACTCAATGGCACACAACAGTTACAACATGGGAGTCAGAGGGAATGGACGGTGCCTGGTGGCAGGCTGATAGACATCTGGGAGCCTTCTGAGGTTTGGAAGGAGTATGATGATTATGCAGGTATCCCTTAGGTGGTAGAGAAATGTAAGGATTGTTGGCTTGAACTCAACCAGCGGAAGAAAGACCTGGAGAGCTAAAGAGAACCCCATGGAGCAGTTCTGGTCTGTAATACTTGGGGTGGCCGTGGGTCTGGAATGAACTCACTGGCCATGGATTTGGGTTTGGTTGGTCCCATGAACTAAACCAGGGGGTCAGGGAGCAGGTTTGGGGAGTGACACTGAGTTGTGCTTCAGGCATGAGGAGTTAGAGGAGCCCATAGGCGGCGGCGGCAGGATGAGTGGACACAGTGACTGTAACAACAGGTTCGATCGTATCAGAGAGAATGAGGATGGCACAGGCCAGGGCAGGGTGCAGATCTGCACAGAGTGTGCTGGGGGTGGTCCTCCACTTGAACACCTAACAACAGCCATGACCACATAGGCGGAGTTCCAGGGAGTGATGTGAACTGGAAAATGGGGAGGTGGGCTGTTGACCTAGAGAGGGTGCTGGAGCATGTGTGGAGATGTCATAGAGGCTCCAGGCGGCCCACACACCCTGCACACAGGAGGTGATTCTGGAATGAGAGCTGTGTGAGGCCAAGAAGCTGGGATAGAGGATGGATGCAGTGATGGAGCCTTGGAATTCCAGTGTCACCTTACAGGAAATGCTGCTGAACTCAGTCTCTCCTCCTCCCTCTCCCTCCTCTCCCCTCCCTTCTTCCTCCTCCTTCATTCCCTGTTCACCACTCTAGCAGCTGGTTTTGAAGCTGATTTTGAAACTTTAATTGATTGAAGGAGAAAGAAACCAAATAGCGAGAAAAGCTGCACAAGTGAGCCCTGGTGGCCTAGTGGGTAATGAGTTGTGCGGCCAACTCAGAGGCAGGCTGTTTGAATCCACCTGCTTCTTGGGAGAAAGAGGGACAATCTCTTCCTGTGTCATTGATTTACAGCCTTTAAAAATCCTCTATAGGGTCAGCTGTGAGTCAGTTCTGACTCCACGACACATAGTAGATCTCATTCAGGACAAGAGCAGTCACTTAGGATCTGAGGACCTCAGGAGTCTCTCAGGGGACTGTTGCTGGGGTGGGCCAAGCTCTCCACTGTCTGCCACCTACACAGGTTCAGCTTTCCCTCACAGGATCCCTGACCACTGGACTGCTTGCTCCTGGCAAGGGAAGGACAGGGCCCTTTGATGGCAAATCTCAATGAAACTGCACAAAACGGGAAGAAGAGACACCCCAAAGGGAAGCTAGGGGTGACCAGAAGGAAGGGATCCCAGATGCTGCCAGCCATCATCAGCGAGTCCTCTCCCCTAGCCTTCACAGATCCTGGGTAAACTAGGTTAAAGCGCCTTCTTGGAATATGGGTGAATATGATTGGCCAGTCTGATCAGTCCATCACCACCCACTGCTATCTAGCAGAATCTGAAAGGCCTGCAGCAGGGGAGGCCCTTCCACCCGCACTGAGTAGGGCTGAGGGTCTGTTGGGAAAGCAGAACTCTACACCCAAGTGTTTCTCTCATGCCAGAAATTGCTCTGAGCATTTTTTTTAAACTCATAACCCACTTATTCCTCACCCTCACCTGATGAAGCATTCTGCCATCAGTGCTCTGTGTCTGCCAAGGAGGCTGTGGCACAGAGAAGTTAAGGAACTGGCCCGGGGCCACCCAGCTAATAAGTGGAAGAGCAGAGCTAAAATGTGGTTAGTCCATCTCTCAGGACAGTACGTGCAATCACTGCGGTGATATGAATGTCCTGTCCTAGGAGAAGGGGGCACCTTTGCACCAGGTACTGTATTTCCCACCACTCCCTGGTCAGTCTCCTGCCCTGTGGTGCCCTCCCTGCGTGTTGCTGTGATGTTGAAAGCTAAGCCACCCGTATTTCAGATACCAGCGTGGTCACCCGTGGGGTGCGTCCAGGTCGAATCCTTTCACCACACTTGTTCAGTCTGAATGCTGAGCGAGTAATCCACGAAGCTGGCCTCTGTGAAGGAGAGTATGGCCTCGGGAGTGGAGAGAGGCTCTGTAACCACGTGCACAATGCAGGTGACACAGCCGTGCCTGCTGAGAACCAAGAAGACTTGACACACTGCTGAAGATCAGAGGGCCCAGCCTTCAGTCCAGATTACACATCAACATGAAACAGGAACGCTCACAACTGGACCAATAAGCAGCAACGTGATAAACAGAGAAAATAGCAAAGTTGTCAAGGAGTTGTGGGTTTTTTTGTTTGTTTGTTTGTTTTGTTTTTTAACCTGGATCCACAATCAATAACAGTGGAAGCAACAGTGAAGAAGAGAAATGACATCCTGCGATGGGCACGTTGCCACAAAGAGGACTTTAAAAGTGTTCAGAAGCTAAGAAGTGATTGAGGGGCCTCCCCTGCCCCTGCCCCACCCAGACGATGGAATTTTCTGTTGCTGCATTTGCCTGTGAATGTTGGGAAGTGAGTAAGGCAGGCTGGCTGAAGAGCAATTGAGGCCTTTGAATTGCAGGGCTGGTGAAGAATATTGAACATGCTGTGATTGGCCAAAAAGATAAATTTGTCTTGGAGGAAGTGCGGCCAGAAGGCTCCTTAAACGTCAGGATACTGAGAACTGTGTCTCATGCACTTTGGCCATGTTACTGGGGCGGGGAACAGTCCCTGGAGAAAGACATCGAGCGTGGTCAAGTAGAGAGGGTCAGTGAAAAGAAGGCCCTCAAGAGTCTAGCTGGCACGGTGGCTGAAGCCCTGGCCTTGCACACGGCAGTGGTGGTGAGGACCTGGCAGTGTTTTTGTTCTATTGCTCTATCACAGGGTTGCTATGAGTTCAGAGGGGCTTGGCAGCATCTAACAGCAATAACAACCGGTTACATCAATGATACCCTTCTGAGAATCCAACCTCAAACTTGACAGCCAGCTTTACTTTTGGAGGAATCCCTGGTTGGTGAAAATAGTCAGCTTGCTTGGCCTGTTGACTCAAAGCTTAGAGGTTTGAGTCCATCCACAGGTGCCTGGGAAGAAAGGCCTGGTGATCTACTGGTGAAAAAAAAATCAGCCCTGAGAGCCCCATGAAATGTAACTACACACTCTGACATGTGAGGTATAATTTGGTTATAGATTAAATCTATTCTCAAGGCAGAATGTTTGGAAAGCCCAGAAGGATTAAAAAAAAATTAAAGAGGCTTACACAATTATGTTCTTATAGGAGGTATCAGCTATTTTAAAAACAATGAAAATATAAACAGAAACGTATGTTTATCTCCTTGAAAGGAGGGCACAGTACCGCACTGATCACTTGCAGCCTCTTTTTCCCTTGAGCTTGCGCGGTGACAGTAAATCCTTGCCAAGGGCCTGGTATTTACTGGTTGTGCGGAATGTTTCCCATTGTATGGACATACCATCTGCTTGTCTAACTAATCCCCTGCAGTGCAGCCATTAGGTCCTTTCGAGTTACTTCTGAGGATAAATGCAGCAGCCGCCCTCTGGGACTCTGCCCGGGCCCTGCAGCTCTGTCACTGTGTCTCTGCCCTCTGCCTCTGGTACTCTTATTTCCAAGGTCCTGCACCTCTGACTCTTCTTTTTGGAAAACTTCTCAGGGGCCGCTGGAGCCACTTTGTCTACAGGGTCAAAGAACTGGAAGCTTCCATTTCCTACTTTCCATCACAAACCTTAGCCAGTGGCTGCTGGGTATAGAATAGGAAAGCTCGAGTCCCTTACGTCAGATGAGAACAAATTCTGAAGCCCTCTCAGGTTCCCTTTCTGGCAGCTTTGTCTAATAGAAATATAATCTGAACCACACAAGTGGTCTGTTTGCTAGTTGTGGCTGGTTACTGTTGATTTGATTCTAATGCCTGGTGATGTTACATACAGCAGAAAGAATGTTGCTCAGCCCTGTGTCACTGTGCTCTTGTGCTGTTAGTTAGTTCATCATGATAACTTTTGGGCTGTTGCATCTTCCCAAGGACTTTCCCTGCCTCATTGGCCTCCGTTTAAGCAGACTTGATGTCCTCCTCTCATGACTGATCCCTGCTGGTGTCGTGTGCAAAGTCAGGGAGCCTGAAAATGTTCTTTTATATAGTCTGTGGAGTTTCCACTGACTAATTCTTGAAGGAGGATAACCAGGCCTTCCTTTCTAGTCTATTTTAGTTTGTAAATTTCTACGATGGATGACCCCTTGGATATTTGAAATACTAGTGGCATCACTTCAGCGTCACAGCAACTTACAAGTCATCAGTGAACTGCAGACTTGACAGATGAGTGGTAGAATTTTCTAGTCACCATGTGTACGGATTAAAAAGAAGTGAAATGTTTCTGGACTTGATCTTTGTGACTAAAGGACGGACATGACGTCATGCCGTTTTGGGGGTGAGATCTGAAAAGATGCACTGTCCTTTCTGCCTCATACTATCTATCTGTCAGCACACTCTTCTGTGTTGTGAGGACACTCGGGCAGTCCTGTGGAGAGGCCCACTTGGTGAGGGACTGAGACTTCCAGCCAGCAGCCAGAGAGGAAATGAAACTTCCGGCCAAGAGCCATGGGCCTGAGCTTTGAAGAGACCTCCTAGTTCTAGCAGGCCTCTGGATCCCTTCTGCTCTGGCCGACATTTTCATGGCAGCCTCTTGGGAGGCCCTAGTCCAGAACCTTTAGACTAAGCCTCTGCTGAATGCTTGAAACTGTGATGCTATAGGTGTGATTGTTTTAAACCATTAAGTGTCAATATCACAGCACACAGTGACTAGAGCTACCCATTCCATCTGGCTCCTGGACCTTGACAATGCACATTGCCGTTCTACTGAAGAAAGGCTCACTTTGTCTAACGTAGCACTTCCCAGACTTCTCTGGCTACAGAAACCACCCCCACCCTCTTTGCTTTTCATGGCATTCACTCTGCGGACTGCTGCGCTGGCGTGAAATTCTGAACACATCCAGGGATTCTCAGTTTCTGTCACATCTCCAAAGACACCTTGTCTTCTGATATCTGTGTCTGTGTTGACTTTGACCTGAACTCTGTGCGCGTGTGCGCACGTGTGTGTGTGTGTGTACACACGTATATATGCGTGCTTGTGCATATTGGCGTGAAGGTGTTGGGGTTTGGGTTGTTGGTTTTTTTTTTTTACTTTTTGTCATGTCTGCTGTGGGTTTCATGAGCTGTCACCATTGGAACCAGAATAAGTCAGCGTGTCATTCAGCCCTGAGGAAGCACAAACAGGCACAGGAAAATTGGAATTGTCCCATGATGTCAGGTCACCAGGCAATGTTTCCAAGACAGCTGGCCCTTGCTATTCCTTCCCCTGCCCGCATGTCTCCCTACCCTAATAGAATAACTGAGCAATCATCCTATTCATTCACCAACTCTCTCCCTCTCTCTCACCTTCCCAGGGAATATTTAACTAGGATATTGAATCATTGGATGAATTAGGCCAAGAGATGAAGACACTGAATTCATGCCTTTGTTATTCCTCTGTCAGAAAACTTTCACTTACATGTTATGGGGTTTTTTGGTGGGGAATTTGAGTGAAAGTTTACAAAGCATAGTGGGTTTCCGCTCAACCATTCTTGCACATTTTTTAAATAACATTAGCCATGTGATCACACTTCACCCCACTTCATCCCTGTGATGCTCATTTCCACTAATCCTTCTACCCTGCTCCTTCTGATCTCCTGGTCTTCCGGAAACTCTTGAACTTCCCTCTCACCCTCCCCACCTCGCAGACCAGCTACCATGATGGTCTAGGACCAGCTTACTAGAGCTGGAGCCTGGCTGGGTGACTGCACCGTGCTTCACGGGCACGTTCTGCCTGCTGGTGCCATCTTGAAGGGTTAACGACACATAGTAAAATAGTGCATGTTAGTTAATGATTGTTGTTGTTTAATGCCGTCGAGTCGTAGACGACTCATAGTGACCCTATGAACGAACGGCCTGAGCACTGTTCGTACATAGAGTTTCCGGAGGCAAGCCATTTTGGAAGTGGATGCCGCTGCTGCTTCCAGGCTTGATTTAGTCGGGAAGCTCTAGCCAACACTGTCCACCATGGGTGCCCATTACCACGATTGGCACATCACTGTCACAGGCTTCAGCATCACAGCAACCACGAGTTACCTCTGTACAGCAACCCACAGACCAGTGCTATACCACTCATGAATATAACAATTTTTTGAGTTAATGATTACCTCAACCAAAAAACTCCTCACGACCGGACCAATAAGCAACATCATGGTAAAGGGAAAGAAGAGTGGAGTTGCAAAGCATTTCATTTAACTTGAATCTACAGTGAACACCCATCGGAGGCAGCAGTCAGGAAATGAAATAGCGTGTTATATGAGGAAAATCAGCTACTGAGATATCTCTCAAAAGTGCTTGAAAGCAGAGGTGCTCTTGGAGAGGAAGATGGACCTGACCCAAGCTGCAGTATTTTCAGTTGCCCTCAGATGCTTGCAAAAATTGGATGATGAATAAAGAAGCTGGGAGAACAATTAATGCCTTAGAGTAATGGTATCGGACTTCTAGAAGAAGGAGCAACACCGTCTTGGAAGAAATACAGGCAGCATGCTCGTTAGAAGTGAGGGGGAGAGACATCACTTGTTGTTTGGCCTTATCATCCTACTTGGTAAAGGGACATTGGAAAAGTTACGGTAAGCTCCTTTGTGAGATGGTTGCAACAGTGGGCTCATGGTAATGACCGTGAGGTTAGTACAGGGCTGGACAATGCTTCATTCTGATGTAGAAACATCACCCTGAGTTGTAACTGACTTGATGGTACCGGCACCTAAACACTTGCTATGCTGCTGAGAGCTAGGCAGTGAATAAGGATGACAGAACAAGATCATCGCCTTTGAGCTGTGGCGTTGGAGAAGAATGCTGAATATCCCATGGACTGCCAAACGAATAAACAGGTCTTGGAGAAGGTGCAACCAGAGTATCCCTTGGAGGCAAAGATGGTGAAGCCTTGTTTCAGGTATTTTGGGCTTCTAGGAAAAGCTGTTTCTCGGAGAGGGGCATCATGTTTGGGAAGGTGGAGGGAAAGGCAGACGAGGGAAAGACCCTCAGCCTGGTGGATTGACACAGTGACTATAGCAGTGGGCTTGAGTGTGTCAGAGATTGTGAGGATGGCACAGGATAGGACAGGGTTCAGATCTATTGTTCATAGGGTCGCTATGGGTCATACTTGACTTGATGGCACCTAATAACAACATCAACAAATATTGATGATGGTTATTGATAACTTAAGGCATGGGTGTGTCCATTGGAAAGAAATAGACCTGGTGGGTTGTCTTAGGAATTGGAAATCAATCAGTCTTCTTTAGTAGACTGTGGGACCCCTGAAGATAAGGCTATAACCAACCCCTCCTCTTTGTTCTGCAGCTCCAAGCACAGACACAGCTACAAACTTCCTTCTTTTGATCCCTTCTTAAGTCACTAATAACAAGTCATTGACATTTGTGGGGAATCCTTGGGTGGTACAAAAAGCTAACATGCTTGACTGTTCACCAAAAGGGTGGAGTTTCTAGTCCAACTAGAGGAGCTGCTGAACAAAGGCCTGATGATCTATCCTCCTGCTGAATTCGCTCTTGAAAATCCTTTGGAGCGTGGTGTGATACTGCTGTGATACACGTAGGGTTACCATGAGCAGGAGTCAGCTAAACCACAGCTGGTGGGGCTTAACATTTACGGAACAGCTTCACTGAGCCTGACACTAGGCTGAGCACTGTATTAGCATCATCTCATTTAGGTAACCATGACAACCCTTCTCCCAGATCCTTGGGTACCACTGGCTCAAACTCACGCAGTTAGATCAAGCTGCAGTAGAGCCAGGATTAGAAAGGCATCCGGTTGCCATGGGACATTCAGCTTGAGCCCTGCTTCATGCCTCCTTTGCTAAAGAGCAGGCTTTGAGCTTCCTCACTGTCCAGAAACTTCCACTAACGTTGGGCAGAAGGTATCCAAACTAGCCACCTCCCGCCAGCTTCACATGTTGGCTCACTTGGGAGGCGCTATTGATTTTCACTTTATGATGCACAAACTGTAAGGCAGCCCGAGACGGGGGAGAGGAGAAGCTGACCACTGATTCTTGGAATTTATTTCCAAACACATTTATTTGTTTTTCCCCTTCAAGGTCAAATCAGGTCATCTCCATCTATCCACCGTGGACTGACTGGCAGGCAGTTGGGGGCGGGGGACAAAGGCTGGGTCATGGGAAGGCCAGTGGAGTCAGCTCCTTCCTGTGACAGCCCCATCCCAGTAAGGACGCAGGCTCTATATTCTCTAGTCCTTTGCTTGGGCACCACTGGGGAAAGGCTGAGTCATATGACTTGATGCTAAATCACATGTCTTTGAGCCAGAAGTTCTCAGAACTGAAATGAGTCAGGTTTGTGAGATAGAAGTCATGGTTTTAGCCCAATGTCCTACGTTACTCACTCTCCCCGATTCATTCTTTCATTCATTCATGCGTATATTCAATTGCATATCTGGCTTAGTGGTAAAGAGTTGCTTTCGCACCCAAAGATATATTGTTCAAATCCACTAGCTGCCACCCAGGAGAAAAGCAGGCAGTCTCCTCTCATGCGATTAACTGCCTCTGAAAACCCACTGGACGGTCAGCTATGGGTCAGTCCCAGCTCTACAATATGCGACACCACCACCAGTGGTGTACCAAGCACTGCATTTGGTGTAGAGGACACAGCAATGAATGAGGTGGGGTGGGGGAGGGAATTGCTACCCTTTTAGAGTTTATCCTCTGGGGCACAGCTGTGTGTTGAGGGCAGCTGTCATTTTGATATTCTAATGTGTTGACAACCAAGCACATTCATTTCTGGGAAGTGTCTTCTAGTAAATAAAAGTGTTGATGTATTTCTTAACTAGGGAGGAGGTGGAATGATGTGGATTTTGAGGCCTCTCTGTGGAGTTGGAATGTGGAAGGGGGAAGGAGGATACAAAGCAGACAGCCACACCACAAGCTGGGAGCAGAGTGTTGTTGGTGGTGGTTGTTTTTAGCTGCCGTCGAGTCATACAAAACCCATAGTGACCCTATGAAAGAAAGACTTGAACACTTGTATAACTTACATTGCTTCTCCTTGTTTATGGCGTTTCTGGAGGCAAGCTACTTTGGAAGTGGATGCCACTCCTGCTTCCAAGCTTGTTTTAGTTGGGGAACTGCACCAAACACTGTCCATCATGGGTAACCATTATCACATTTGACACATCAGTGTCACAGTGTTCCGATTGACAGCAGCCAAGAGTTACCTCTGACTAGAGGATCATAAGTGTGAAGGCCCAGTGGTGAGGGCAGGCGTGGCGTGTCAGGGACAGAGAGGAGGCCTGGGCAGGGCAGACGCGAGGGGAAGCTGTGAGAGATGAAGTTGGAAGGGGGCCGAGGCCAGAACAGGCAGGGCTTTGGAAGCTGTTGAAAGGAGTCTGGATCTTGAAGGTCCCATCACTCAGCTGAGCAGTCCACAGGACTCAATGCCTCTCATGCCCCAAGAACTGTGTCAGGAGTTGGGGGAACAGTGGAGAACTAGCAGGCTGTGGTCTCTGCTTTCATGAGCCTGGGTACAAGGGGATGCCATGTCATGAGAGTTACACGAAACCGGCTCCTGCCCTCTTTGAGGCATCTCGATATTCTAGGGACTGTGTTCTCATAGTCATTTCTAGCTTCAGCTGTCTGCCCTCAAAGAGTTCTCCTCTTTATTCACTTTGTTCTGGTTTCTTTCAATTTCTACCCCAAGATTGTTCAGAGATTGATCATCTGCCAAAGACCATTTCATACCAAGCCACTGTTCGTGTGTCCTACTTCCCTAAAGGTTAGGAATGGTGTATGGTTTTGATAGCACAATGCAAAGAATGGGCAACTTAATCTGTTGTTGTTGTTGTGTAATGTTGAGTTAGAACCTATCTGTAGCTGACCCTCCAGCAGGTGTTCAGAGACAGTTAATTGCACAGGAGGAGATTGCCCATCCTCTCACGGAGCAGTTGATGGCCTCGAACCAGACACCTTCAGGATTTCAGCACAGCTTCTTGCCACTAGGCCACCAGAGCTTAGATTTCTGGCCCACCCACCACCTGGCATTTCTTACTCCTGTCTGACCCTCCACCATACTACCCTAGCTGCCATGTAGCTGATAATCTAATGGGTAAGGAGTTGTCCTACAAATCCAAAGGTGAGTGGTTCTAACCCACGAGCTGCTCTTCTGGAAAAAAGATGCGTAATCTCCTCCCGTGTGATCTACAGTCTGAAAACCCACTGGAGAGCCAGCTATGAGTCAGCTCTAACTTGATGGCAATGAGCTTGAGGGGTTTCTCAACATAGAGACACCACTCGCTCTGGGGGGCAGAGTTATGTGGGCCTTCACGCCCTTGGTAGTGTCCTGTCTCCACACTCTCCACTCGTAGTGTGTCATTGAGCAGCCCAGAACTGGCCACCTTTATAGTAACAGCCTTCCATTCCTCCTCATCCTTCCCCCAGGAACAGCACCCGACCCCTGACCCACTGGCTGGTCCACAGCAGCTTCTTTACTCTGTTGTTGGTGCTTTGAAGCTGGTCACTCTTTCTAGTGACCCCGTGTTACTTCAGCCCAAAACCCTGCCTGGTCCTTTTGCTATAGATACTGTGTCATCCCTCTGGTTTAGAGGATCTTCTTCTGTCTTTATGGACTCTCCTTGGGAAAGGGCATCATACTGGAGAAAGCAGAAGTTCCGAGAAGGAAAGACCCCTCGCAAGATGAATTGCCACAGTGACAATGGCTTGAGCATCAGAGATGGTGAGGACAGGACAGGACAAGGTTCAGATCTGTTGTTAATCAGATCACTGTGACTTACAGTTGGCTTGATGGCACCTAACACCAACGAGATGAACAGACACAGTGACTTCAGCAGTGGGCTCTAGGGTATCAGAGATGAGGATGGCACAGGATGGGGCAGGGTTCAGGCCGGCTGTTCGTAGGGTCACTATGAGCTGTACTCGACTTGACAGCACCTAACAACAACTACACTCTATTACACAGATACTCGGACTGTTATAAGGCAATGTACTGGGTGGGCTGAGGCTCTGCAGGGGGGTTTCTGGCCAGCCTCCTGGAAATCGGAGCAGAGATCCTAAAGGATTAGCCTGGAAGAGGATGGGGGTGGGGAATACACCTTGGCAAAGGCAGTTGGAGTGTGTAGAGTTCCAGGAGCAAGAATGGGCCTGTCTGCTGGAAGAACAGAGAGAAATGAGCTGGAGGGCAGAAGGTGGGGCTGAGGCTGGGGTGGAGAAGGGTAGATAAATTGGGCACAGATGCTGCAGAGCATGTAAGTGCCATGGAAGTGCTTGTAAGCTCAAGGGAATCTTCAAAGGATTTCAGTGGGGACATACCTTTTGCCTTGGATCATGTGTTTGCTATCTGGGAGGTACCTCCCTACCCCCCTGCTTGGTCAGGTCCTACTGCTGCACTCGGTCATCAAGCCCTGGTAGGAGGGACTCCTCTCTGGTGGATGAATCCATCCCTGAGCCCGTTCTCTCACCCCTGGAGCCCCAATTTACCTCTTCCCACAATCTGGACAAACTCACTTAAGCCTCATATTTTGCTCTATAGGGACATAAATAGAATGAAATAGAGTTAAGAGTGAAGGTTCTGGAAGCAGCCTGCCTAGCATTGCCACTTACTAGTTTTTTGGGAAGAAGTGGCACCCACTTCCTAAACAGCGTGCCTCTGAAATCTCTGTGAACTTTGATAAATGTCAATAGTTGTAGAGGGGCTTCAGGCCTTTTGTTCACAGGGTCGCTGTGAGTCGTGCTCGACCTGAAGACAATTAACAAGAAGAAGAAGTTGGGGTAGTGTGCCTCAGTTCTCCATCAGAGAGAACAATTGGATCTACCCTGTAGGGTTGTATACAACAAAAGTTTTACAAGGGACACATTTACTGCAAAGGACCTTTTGAACGGATTCAAGAATGAGGTTGTCACTTTGGAAACCAAAGTGTACTGGATCCAGGCTGTCATATTTTTGGTCACCCCATGTGTGTGTGAAATTTGATCAAGGAATGAGGACAATGGAAAAAGAACACAAGCCTTTGAATTGCGGTTGAATGGTTGGAGAAGAACACTGACTAGCCCGTGAACGACAGAAGGACAAACACATCTGTCTTGGGATAAAGCACAATCAGCGTGAAGACAGTTGAGACTTGATCTCTTGTATTTTGGACATGCTACCGGAGGGGCCATGCCCTGGAGAGAGACCCCATACTTGGACAAATTGAGGGTCAGCATAAAGGAGGAAGACCCTCCGTAAAATGGATTGGCTCAGGGTGAGGGAGCCCCACGCAGTGTTGGGCTGAATTATGTTCTGTTGCACAGGCATTGTGTTGAGAGTCAACTCGATGGCGTCCAGCAACATGGGATTGTAGTGGGGTGATGTGAACAAATGCACGCACGTAGCACTTAGCCCAGGACCTGGTGCACGGTCAGGTTCTGCGAGGGCCAGCTCTGTGCCTGCCTCTGGGACTGGACTGGGAGCTCCTTGTGGGCAGACATTGTGACTCTTTGCTCCCTGGATCCTGGCTCCCAGCAAAAGACACCGTGCAGGTGAGGAAATGGTCACTGACTTTTGCTGCCCTTCGAGGGTTTGGTGGTGTCCAGCAGCAACTCATCGCTTCCTCCCATACACAAGTGTCTTGGTCCCAGTACTGCTGTGTCTCCACAGGACTTGTGAGTTGTGCTTGACTCAAAGGCAATCCACAGCAGCAGCAGCAATATGCACAGAGTACATGATGAGGCTTCGCCATTCTGCCCTCTAAGAACACTCCAGCCGCACCTTCTCCAAGACACAAGTTTGTTCCTTTGGCAGGCCGTGTGTACTCAGTACTCATCTCCAGCACCAAAATTCAAAGGCATCGGCTTATCTCCTGTCATCTTTATTCATGGTCCAGCTCCCAGATGCATAACAAGTGATTTACAGGCCCTGAAATCCATGGAGAGTCAGCTATGCATCGGCCCCAGCAGGGAGTTAAACGGTAGAGGATTGAGTTTCTCATCACAAGAAGCACAGAGCTAAGAACATCAACTCCTTTATTATTATTATTATAACTGTGTTTCCCCTAAACAATGGTACAACTCAAATAACAATGACACACACACATCCCCCCATATACACAATGTCAGTAGCCTGCCTGCCAGGCTGTATGTATGGCCTTTGCTTGGTTCCTGCTGGGGCTGTTAGTCCCCTCTGTAAAAATCCCTACTTAGACACAGGGGGCCTAAGAAAGGGGAGCTTTAGCCTAAGAAAGGAGAGCTTTAGCCAGAGGATAAACTGAGGGGCTTCCAGAATCGTGGGGAGTACCAGTTTGGGAACACGTGATAAATGCCTGAGCGGAGGACACAAGGCACTATTTGTTTGCATGTGTTGAGTGGATGAATTCCATCTGGGGATCTAAGCTGTGTATAAGCATTTGGAGGCTGGGGCTCCAGGAACACAACGGGATGAACCAATGGGTTCCACCAACCAAGCAAATCATGGAGCAGGCATGGAGATTGGGAATCCAGAACAGGAATCTGGGTGACAGGCTGGTCCCCAGAGAAAAGCAACCCTCATTTTAAAGCCAGAAGGTAAGATACAGTGTGAAATGTGATGTCCCCTTTATATTTGCCTGCAGCTATATAGAATGTGCAACGTTTTCATCACAATAAAAAAGGTCAAGGCGGAAAAAAAACAACCCCCAAAACACCTCCCAGCATGTTGGCCTAACACAACTGCACATGACTTGCCAGTTGCGTCACCTTATGGAGAAACCTATCACTATACTAGCCGGGGACTCTGGTCAGGTCCCATCCACCCCACCCCAACATGTTAATCACGCTAAATCTATCAGTTCAGCTAAGGTGATGCACCCTGGAATAAGAGAAGCCCTGGAGCCAGGGAGGGCACAGGGCTGGGCCAAGGCTGGGGTCTCAGGTACAGGGCACTTCCTGGCTGTCTTGAGGAAGCTCATTGTTGAAACTGCTCTCTCCAGATGGGGAGTATGGGGGAACTTGGGGAGCTTCGATAATCAGCAGACCTTCTGGGGAAAGCGAGGCAAAGACGGTCACGGGATCCACTTCTGCGGGAAGCCTAGGAGAAGCACAAGATTTTATTATGTTGGTTTTTTTTTTTAAATGAGGGAAAACAGTTTTATACACGCTATTTGCATGCAACATTGGGCTTGAATCCTAGCTCTACCCCTTTTACTGTGTGTTTTGGGGAGGTCTCTCACTGGTTTCCTTGTCCATTAAAGGTGTAAAGAGTCTGGAAAACACTTTGCAAATGGTGAGATGCTATTTGAATAGTAGTAGCTGACTTAATGGAGAGATAAGACCCAGGTATCCAGGTCCTCAGCTGCTGTTTCTATATCAGCACTCATCACTGAGGGCTGATGTCAGAAGAGCGTCATCATTTCTGGGACATCCCTTTGGGGAGTCCCTACGTGATACGCACTCACAACACTCTTGCTACTGACAGAAAGTTGGGGGTTTGAATCTACTTAGAGGTGACTTGGAAGAAAGACCTGGTGACCTGCTTCTAACACCTCAATCATTAAAAGCCCTGTGGACATAATTCTGCTCGGGTGCAGTGGGGTTGACTTGATGGCCACTGGTTAAATTTGTTTAATCTCCAGAACTTGCTACTTTTAACTTCTTTCCCTCACCCAGTTGCTTTGTTTATTTGAGGTATATGTGTGTTTCAAACGAAAGTTTACAGAAAAGTTGGATTTTCATTCACTGTTGCACATTTTCCTCCCTACCCTTCATTATTTCACTTAAAAATATTTATTGTTGCATAATTTATTTCTCCCCTCCTCCCCATCCCTCCCCATTCCACTTTGCTATAGACCTCTTATTCTGGACTGCTGTCATACAAGTGATGCCTTATTATAGATTCCTTTTAAAGAGTTCTTTCTTTCATCTTTCAGTGTTCAGTGCTGCATAGTATTCCATTGTGTGGATATACCAGAGCTTTTCTGTCCATTCATTTGTTGATGAGCACTTGGGTTGCTTCCGTCTCATTGCTATTATGAATAACACAGCAGTAAGCATGGGTGTGCATATATCTGTTTGAGTAGCAGCTCTGGTTTCTTTAGGATATATTCCTAGTCGTGGAATTGCTGGGTCAAATGGTATTTCTATTTTCAACTTTTTGAGAAAGTGCCAAACTGCCTTCTGTAGTGGTTGTATCATTTTACACTCTACTCTTAACTTCTTAAAGAATGAGTGAGGGTTGACTTGAATGTTTTCAGGCTCTGTTCTTGTTAGGTGTCATCGAGTCGATTCTCTAGTGGATTTTCAGAGGTGACTGCCCATCTTTTCCCCATGCAGCAGGTTGTGGATTTGAACCACCTTCAGGTTGACAATCAATATCTAATCAATATGCATCCAGTCACTATCTACTCATAGCTGACCCTCCATGGTGTTTTCGGGGCACATGGGAGGGGATTCCGCATCCATCCAATGTGGATTCAAACTGCCTGAGAGGCATGGCCTTTGGGTTGGCTGCCTATAAACTACACTGCCAGAGCTCCCTGCATGTTTTTTCTAACAAAGGAAGAGCTGGCCTAATCAGGCTTAAACCTCCAGGCAGGCAGCATTGTCTTGCAATGATTTAAGCAGGTTTTGCTTTCATTGAATGTATCTTCAAGGTCACCACCAGCTTTATCCAAGTAATGGGTGAGACTGTAGGAGCTCTGGTGGCCTAGTGGATAAAGAGTTGCGCTCTTGACTCAAAGGTGGGTAGTTCGCATTTACCAGCTGTGCTGCAAGAGGAAAATGAGTGGTCTCCTCCCATGCAGTTTTTAGCCTCTGAAAGTTCCAGTCGATGGCAGTGAGTTGGAGGAGTCTTCTAAGTAAGCACATAGACAAAAATGATAAAGATGATGTGTGAATGCATGTTGAACAGCTAATGGCAAAGTCAGCGGTTCAAACCTACCAGCCACCACAAGTGCAGAGGAGGGGGCCATCTGTACAGCCAGATGAAGGGTCACTATGAGTCTGAATTGACTCACAGCCTTTTGGCTTAGTTTCCATATGAACCAAACAGGAAGCTCATGGATTTTGAAGGTAGAGAGACTTGTTCAAACCCCAGATCAGCTTAGCTGTGTAAACTGGCTTGAGTTTTGCTACACCTGTGAGCCTCAGTTTCCTCAGCCATAAAACAGGTTTAGTCTTTTCTACTCTACAGGATTGTTGTAAGGATTAAATAAAATCAAGCAGGTTAAGCTCGGCATGGCTTTGGCACCCTGTAGGTGACAGTACATGGCAGGACGGCTATCTGGGCAGTAGGTGGCAGGGAAATGAAAGTCGGGCTAGGCATATGCTCAGTCAAAGGTCTCCTCATCCACTCCCCACCCCAGCTGCTTTTTCCTCTCCTCCAAACCCTTCTGCATCCTTCTTGCCCTGCCCCTATCCTGATAGGTAGATTCTAAGACCACATCCTCTCCCAAATCAAAACAATCTGGTTAATAGAGGGATGGGTGTGTTGGATGAACATCTGAGGCCACCCCAGTTTCCTGCCTGGGTGGAAATGTGTGAGGTTCCCAGCTTGGCTTGAAAGGGCTTCCTTGTCCTCTGATGACAGGACTTTTTCTGGAAGATTTGTCCCAGGCATAGCTTCCCCTCGTCCCATGCTGTGTGCACTTCTGTGTGAGCCTCAGTTCCCACACTGAGAGCCGACTCTCTCCACAGGCTCATGGCTTTATACACATCCCCGCACTGCCCCACAACCCCATCCACAAGGGAGCAGCTCTCTTCAGGGCAGTGCGAGTTACACAATGTTACCCACTTATGTTATTGTGTAATCCAAACTCCCTATACTCAAGTCAGAGGAGAAATATGTAACCACTGGCTCTGCTGAGCAGGGAATCAGAAGTGATGGATGTGCTTTGTGGCTGGAGGAGGGTCCCGGGAATTCCCTGCTGGATCAGATCTAACGTTTAGTTGCTGGAATATGGTCAAGATTGGAGGGTTCTGGGGCCAGGGCCAGGATGGCTGACTGGCAGATTGGCTAGGGTGGTCACTTGGGTGACTGAGGGCAGTGAATAGCTTATTGTCACTTGCTGTACTGTCAGGACTGCCTCTGACCCCCTCCTGAATACAGAGCAGCACTGCTCCCTTGGGTTTTCAGGGCTCTAGCCTCTTGTATGTAGATCACCAGGCCTTACCTCTGAGACACATCTGGGCAGTGTGGCCCTCACACCTTTTTAGTTTGTGTTCCAGTCTGTGCCACCCAGACCATCCTAGTCAATGGCTGTCGTTGTCCTGTGCTGTCGAGTGGGAACTGACTCATAGCTGATTCTCCAGCACGTTTTCAGAAGATATAAACTGCATGGGAGGAGATTGACCATCCTTCTCCCTCAGAGCAGCCAATAGACTCCTACCAATTCATACAGCTGGTGGCACCTCCCTACCCACTAGGCTGCTAGAACTCCCTAGTCTCCCTGTTTTAGCAAGTAGCAGCTCAGTTGCTAAGGCCTGGCTGCATACAGCCGTACTCTGTCTGTTCCAACAGCTCCCAGCCTGTTGTTTGCCCTGCTGTCTCAGAGCTCATGAAATACCCAACGTACTATCTCTTTAAGACAAGTGTCTCCTTCTTTCTGGCTTGGTCCCTTCCACAGATCTGTGTGGGGCCCTGACTCCGACTTGACTCTGTCCTGATACCTTCTGTGAAGTGGCCTCCCTTTCCTGTTAAAGCTGGTTGTGTATTAGAGAGAGGTGGGGTCCTGGCTTGGCAGACAGGCCGGAGGAAATGGGTTTGATGTTTGCTTTATCAGGAAGTGTCCACGGGCTTCCAGGAACTCCAGAGGCCCCAGGAGGCTCAGGAAAGGAGGGGAGATAGGGCTGCAGAACCACAGACTCAAGGAAGTTGAGTGCAATCGGCCTAGTCTCGGCATCTCTTCTAGGGTCAGTAGTAAAGACTTAATAATAGCAATAATAACTATGACAGCAACAACACTGCCACTTAAAAAGAATCACTGAGCTGTTGTCACATTAATTTTCAGTGGTGGACTCTGTAAAACAGAAGCTCTGGTGGCGTAATTCATAGGCCCTCACCCTGTTCAGATCCACCAGCTGCTCCATGGGAGAAAGATGGGCAGTCTCCTCCCATGTGATTTACAGCCTCTGAAAACTCACTGGAGGGTCGGCTGTGAGTCATTTCTAGCCTCTGAAACCCAGTGGGTGGTCAGCCAAGAGTCAGTTTTGACATTGCTGTAAGGTTCTTGGATGGTATAACTCATCTGATCTCTAAAGGGTTAGTGGTTCTAAGCCATCCAGAGTTACCTTAGAAGAAATATGTGGAGATCTGATTCTGAACGGTGACAGCCCCACAAATCCTGGGGAGTGGGTTTACTCTGCCCCCGTGGAATCCTTGAGGGTTTAGGTTGGTTTGTTTGAGCCTTGGGGCAAGGCTGGTCCCACCATCCATAGTCCAGAGGAGGAAAGGGTGTGGCGAGCACCAGGGTGTACGTGGAGCAGGAAGGTTAGGAGGCCTGTTGGGACCTGTCCTGGTCCCAGAGGTGAGCACTGTGGTAGGTCCCCCTTCTCCTCCTCTGGGAGACTCAGTGTCTCACCTCCCCACTGCACACCTGCACCTGGGGAGGCGCCACGAGGTAGAGGGAGACTTTGGGACCGAAATGCACGTGGCCGAGCATGCTGGTGAGCGGAAAGGCGAGGCTGTGGGGTCCCTGGGATGGGACGCACAGCGGTCAGTGTGTTCAGCTGGGAACTGAAAGATGAGAGGCTTGAGTTGGAGAAGTCAGCCACCAGAACTCCAGGAAGCCTGGTTCTCTTCCGACTTGAGTCAGTGGACTCCTCAGGCCACTTTTCTTATCCGTGAAGCACCTCGCAGCTGTCCCAGACGAGCAGCCACTTCTCCCTGCAGGTGCCACCAGGTCGGGGCTCCAGGTGACTCTGGCTTATCAGCTACTGCCACGTCCATGAGTCCCCCCGCAGGCAGGCCACTCGCCCACCACGTTCCTTCCACTCACACCCCCCTCAGCAAACTTGCCCTTCCTTTGTCCCAACCTCTCAGCCTCGAAAGCCCCTTGAGCTGTGATCAGACGTCAACGTGAAGGCATTCTCATTCTCTGCGGCCTCCACACAGGAGGAAATGGAAGCAGGCTTTCCAGAGTGATTCCAAGAGAGAAAGAGCCGCCCCCAGCTTGGCCCAGGGCAGGTCACTAGCCTCTTACTCTCAGATTCTTCACCTCTGCTGTGACATCATAATGCCTGCCTCCCAGGTCAGTGAGCTGACAAGAGGCCACAGCCGTCTGCACCCCCACCCCACGGCCTTCTGGGGCCCTGTGGCAGGCCAAGGTGATGCTTCCCTCCCGTTTAGAAGTCAGAGTCAATTCTCAGCTCCTCATGGTGTGCTGCAATCCCAAAGACACATGGTTCAAGTCTACCAGCTGCTCCGTGGACGAAAGATGGGCATTCTGCCCCTGGGTGATTTACCACCTCCGAAAACCCCCTGGAGGGTCAGCTGTGAGTTGATTCTGACTCAGCGGAACGCAACAACAACAGTGGTCTCTCAGGAGAACTCTGATGGCTTAGTGGAAAGGAGTTGTGCTGCCAGTATAAAGGTACACTGTTCAAATCCACCAGCTGCTCCATGGGACAAAGCTTCCATGTGATTTATAGCCTCTGGAGGATCAGCTATGAATCGGTTCTGATTTGATGGCACAGAACAATAACAACACTGGTGTCTCAAGGGAGACATACCCAGAAGGGAGAGACCCCGAGATTCTAGGGTCCCCGGCACCCCATATCCTCTACTTCCACCCTGAGATCAATGCTTGGCTTTTAAAATCAACAGAAATAATGATGTGTACAAATTGTAAAAAACATAACCAGTGTCACCGAATAATATGCTGAACAGGAATCTAAACTGCCTGTAAGAACCATCACCGAAATGGTATTTCAAATAAAGGAACCCATCAAGCTGACCCCTCGACCCAAAGCACCATGGTGTGTGCGGAGGAGAACTGCTCAGTGGGTTTTGGGGCTGTGGCCTTTGGGAAGCGAACCACAGGCCTTTCTCCCAGGAGACTCTGAATGAGTCCCCACTGCCAAGCTGCGCTTCCTGGTCCTGTACTCACCCACTGCGCCCCCTGCCAGCTCCCCCATGGACCCAAAGGTTACTTACTGGATTTTCTTTGTGAAGTTCTTGGAGACGATGCCGCCTTCTTGCTGCTTCTCTTCGTGTTTGCCTGGAAGAGAGAGAAACAAGCCACCCGTCAGCATCTGTGTCCCCGGGATCCGATTTGGGACCTGGGCTCTGATTCAGGCCCCTGCCTCGCTGTGTGTGTGGATAGAGTCAAGTCTATACCTCGAGCCCCTCATCTGTTACATGGACCCATTTAAACCCATATTACAAAGCAGGGCAGGTCCCTAGAGAAGGTGAAGTACAGGGTCAGTGACGGAGAGAGAGACTGTCCCGGAGATGGACGGATCTGGTGACTGCAGCCACGGGCACAGCAGAGACGGCGAGGCTGGTGCAGCCTGGGCCAGGGGTTTGCTCTGCTGTCCACGAGGTCCCTGTGGGTCAGCACTGATTGGGCTGCACCCACCAGAAAGCCCCCCCTCCCAGGCTGGTCATCAGGACAGATTAAGATGATGGATGGGAAAGAGGCCTGGACCTGGGTGTTTTGAAGCAGTTCTTCATTGCTGTCCAGTTGATTTTTAAAGCATCCCCCACAAGGAACAGAGAAAAGCTGGCCCATAGGCCTTTCTAGGCGGGCATCTTTACAGGAGTAAAACCTTTACAGGAATACCTAGGCCGGCATCCTTACAGGTTGACAGATCTTTCTCTCACAGAGCAGCTGGATGAACTCGAACTGCCAACCTTTCACTTAGCAGCTGCATGCATAGCCTTGGCTCCATGAAAGCCATTACTTATCGGAAATATCAGGAGTTCAGGCCACACACCAGTGCCTGTCTTCCAAGTCTCAAATCTGCCTCCATAGCCCCTGGTGGTGGAACCCGAGGCTCACACCCAGGCTGGCTGTTAGGGAAGCAGCAAGGTGGCCTGCTGCTCCGCTTGCTAGATCTACAGTCACTGGGCTGCTGAGCCAGTTCTGACTGGTGGTGACCCATGTGTGGAACTGGAGAAGGCACTCTTTTGGGTTTTCACTGGCTGATTTTTTTTTTTGGGAGCAGGTTACCAGGCCTTTCTTCCAAGGCACCTCTGAGTTGACTGAAATTTCCAGCCTTTTGCTAGTTGCCAGGCCAGGTGTATTAATTTGCATTATCTAGGGATTTCCCCTTCTTTGTTACGTGCTGCCAAGTTGACTATGACTCATAGTGACCTGATGTACAACAGCTCTGAACTTTCCTCTATCTTGAGCCTAACTCACTGTCTTTGACACTCCTACCCCATTACCCCAGTTACTGTGTCAATCCATCTCATCCGGGGTCCTCCTCTCCTGTGCTAACCTTCCACCCTTCCAAGCGTGATGTCCTTCTCCAAGGACCGGGCCCTCCTGGAAATGTGCCCAAAGTATGTCAGACGAAGCTTCAAAATCCTGGCATCCAAGGAGCAGCCTGTGTACCTTCTCGAGGACAGACCTGTTTATTCTCTTGGCAGTGCACGGTATGTCCAACACTTGTCTTCAGCACCGCAACTCAACTCATCGATTCTTCTGCTTTTTTCTTTAGTCATTGTCCAGTTCTCTGATGCATAGCAAGCAATTGCAAAGACCATGGCCTAGATCAGGTGCACCTTAGTCTCTAGACTGACATCATTACTCTTTTTTCGCACTGTGAAGAGGACCCTGATAGTAGACTTTCCCAGTGCTACTCATCTTTTTATTTCCTGACTGCTGGTGCCAGGAGTGTTCATTAGGAAACCAGATATCCCACTGCCACAGGTCATTTCTGACTCATGACCCCTGCCCGTCAGGTTTCCAAGGCTGTAAATCTTAATGGGAGGATGAGAAGAGACTTCCCATCTTTCTCCTATGGAGCTGCTTGTGGATTTGAACCACTGTCCTTTGGGCTCAACATCTAACTTACTAGGCTACTTAACTTCTTAGACTCCCTCCTCCTTAGGGAAGGACTGCTTAAAAACTGAAGAGATAAAATTCTACATTCCCTAGATTTATTCCCCACATAGGTAAGAAAATGTGGACTTAATAAGAAGGAACGGGCCCAGTTTGCTTTTATCTTGCAATTTATGCAATTTCTAATCCCGTCACCCCTTCCCTTATTCTTTTTTTTCCTTTCGTGGACAGAGTCTCACATTTCTCCTTAAACAAACTGGCTCAGGGTAATCCAGGGCTGTTTGACTATCACTTTTCACTCTTCACTTGCCGGGCCACATTCCAGGGCACTAGCCTATCCTTTACTGGAGGGAGGTCTCCCTTAGAGAGTCAAAATCTAGATTGTAAACAGCCTCTGGACTGTGGGGATTTTCCAAAGTCCAGTTTTTCTGTAGGCTTGATTTTTTTTTTTCCCCATCTTCCTCACCCAGGCCTGATTTTTTTAAAAACTAGCCATTTATAGGTGATTGCATTATGAAGAACTTTTTTATTTTTAAGTATTCCATTGTTAAAACCTTCTCCCCAATTACAAAATGATGCATGTTTGTATTTTATAAAAATTTATAAAAAAAGTTTCTAAATTATGTAGAGCACTTTTTTCTACATTAGAAAATGTAGAAAACAAAGGAATAAAAATTCAAGTCATAATTTCCTCACCCTTAAGAAACCATCCTACAGTAATAACCTTCCATCTTTTTTCCCCTATGTTTCTTAGTAACACCTATTTATTCCTGTGTCTTTAAGGTGAATTTGTACGTCCAGAGGAACAGGTGCATATGGTTCTTTTTGTGTGTGATTTGACTGAAAGTTTACAAAGCAGATTCACACCCCCCCCAATGAACCATTCAAGCAACTTTTGTTTCACGGCATTAATTGTATAATTGCATTTCCCCACTTCCTCCCTGTGATTCTCATTTCCATTAGTCTTCTTATCCTCAAAGCCTTTTCATTGGTTTAAGAGCTGTATATGCAGCAAGGGAAAGTAACTGTGATAAAGAATAAGGCAAGTAGGGGTTGATTCAGTTATTTCTAAATGACAGCAGGTTTAGAAAACACTGAAGAACAAGTGGTAAGAATCTGATGCAGTCCCAAAGGCACACAGTTCAAATCCACCAGCTGCTCCACGGGAGAAGAATGAACATTCTCCTTGCATGTGATTAACTGCCTCTGAAAACCTACTGGAGGGGTCAGCTATGAGTCAGTTCCAGCTCAGTGATCCATAACAACAACAATGGAAGGCAAGTACAAATGCTCTTTAAGTCAGGTGTTCATAATCTGGACTTACGTATATACTTATATGTAGATGTATATTCCATATCTCTTAAAATGGTATCACACTGCACATTACATTTTGAAATAGCTATGGCACTATGATTAATTTCCCACCTTAAACTCTTTAAAAATTGTGAATTAAAGTGAAAGTTTAAAAAGCAAACTGGTTTTCCATTCCACCATTCATTCACTCATAATTTGTTTAATGACATTCATGAAACCACACCACAATGTGACTGCGTACTTCCCACTTCCTCCCTGTGATTCTCATTCCCACCAATCCTCCCATCCTGTCCTCTCCTGCCTTCTGGGCTTCCTCCTCCGGCAAATGCTGCTGTTTTGACCTTATATGGTTGGCTGTTCAAAGAAGGAGTGCTTCCTTGTGTTACTGGCCACCCTAGAGGCCTATGTTGTGTGACTGGACTTTGAGCCACAGGAAGCCTTGGCACTTGGGGGACGTGAAGGTCAGTTGACAGAACATAGTTCACAAAGCTCTACATACTACATAACGGCAGCACAGCCCAGTGAACAAATATGTAACGGTTCACCTAGACAGTCCCCAAATATTTTGGGGTACTGAGTTGCCTCCCAGCACTAGGAAAAAACCTCACTGCCTTCAACATTCTTATAGCTCACTATCAATCTTCTCACCAGGTCAGTGATTCTTCACGGGTAAGATCTGGTGCCTAGAGTTTATAAGTCTTGATCTTTGTTGCCAAATTGACCTCAGGGAAGGCTGGACCAAGTGATCCTATCTAGCAGGACAGAAGGGGGTGCGTTTGTAGAGTAATTCTTCAGACTGCCCTTCCAGAACGTGCTATCCCTGCGAATGAGGGTGTTTTCTGTGCTGCCACGCCTGTGACCACCAGCTGCCTGGCTCAGGCACAGGGCTGCGGCTAGAGGAGCACCATTCGTTAGTCCCCCGAGTCCTCCCTGAAGCCTGGGGCTCCAGAGGCCTGCTTCCCCTGGGACGAGGCCAGTGCCTCTGACTCAGCCCTTCTGCATCCTGGAATCCTCTTACCTACTTGGTGCCTTGGAAATAATTAAATGATGATGGCGATGTTGATAAGAATAACAACAGCAAACTCTTCCTCTTGGTGCCAGCCACCCTTCTTGGCACCACATCTGTTCTCAGTTCCTTTCATTTTCACAACCACCTTAGAAGATAGGTACGTCTGTCACTGCCACGTGGTGGCTAGGGAAACAATTTCAGAGAGGTGAAGTGACTTGCTCAAGGTCACACAGCTTCAAAGGGATGGAGCAAAACTTCCAAAGCAGACAGATAAGCTCCCGAATGCTGGTTTCTGGTCTTGAGTCCTTGTTCTGTCATTTCCTAGCATAGCTCTTTTTGCTCTGAGCTTCGGTTTATTCTTCTCTATAATGGGGGTGACAGTATCCAGCTCTCTTGGCTCCTAGTCTGAGGAGGGAATGACGTGGAGTCAGGGGATCTCTAAGTTGTAAAAACACTGTAGGTGAGAATGTGGTCTGTTTTGATAAAGGAGAAAAAGACTGCCTGCCCCTCAGAGTCTAAACTGCTCTGAAAAAGGGGGTGCTGGGGTGAGACCCTGGAATGCCTCTGGAAGCAGCTCTGAGTTTCCACAGAGGTCTGGGAAGCAGGCTGATCCTGATTGGAGCTGAAAGAGGATGTTACTAGGTGGATTAGCTGGATGTGTTTCATTTGTATATTACTTGCGTATGCAAATTATGGAAGGCACCTTAAGGATTGTGGGAGCCCTGATGGTGCTGTAGTCAAATCATGACTGCTAAGAAGGTCGATGTTTCGAGCCCAGTGGCCGCCCTGCAGGAGAAAGATGAGGCACTGGGCTGCTGTAAAGATTTACAGTCTTGGACACATGGGCAGCTCCACTCTGTCCCACGGGCTGGCTGTGAGATGGTATCCCAGCAAATAGGCAAGAAGTTCAAGATTATGAGTGATTTTTAATGTCATCTTGTTGTCTGCATTTTTCCACCACAGAAATACTTTATAAACAGAAATGAATAATTATTTTCTTAGTGAAGTCATTATCTGGGAGCCAGGGGAAGCCAGGGCCCTCTGCGGCCTCCATCTTCTCGGCCTCCCTCAGACAGAGCTGCCTGACCGAGGGCAGGTGTCAGGGTCTGGGGAGAGCTGTGGGCCAGGCCCGACAGGCCAAAGAATGAAGGTGCTGTGCTGGGGAGGCAGAGGCCTGGGGATTAAGGAGAAGGGGCGAGAAAGAGGCCTCGGGGCTTTCCAGTACCTTCCTGGGCCGGGCCCAGTGGGTCACGAAAGGAACATTTGTTGGCCCTGTGACTGCCGAGGGGGCAGGGTGAGGCGAGGTGGACATGATGGAGTCTGGCATTTTCCAAACACTCGACTGGAACCAGGCGTTCCTTTGTGCTCAGATAAGATGGAACCACCTCTCGGAGAGTCATAAACGACCTCAGCAAATCGAAGGCTCTGAGAAGTCCTGCAGTGAGGCGACATGAGCATAGATTTGCTTCTTCTGGCCCTTTCCAAAACTCTAGGTACAGGTGAGGTGGCTGAGGCCGGGGCTGGGAACACAGCTTCCTCCCCTTTCGCACTTCTCATTTCTCTAGTAACACTTGGCTGCATGTGGTGTGGCCGGTATTGGTCACGTCTTACTTCCCTGTCTGATTAATGGTGGCACTGAAGTCCACTCAAGAGAGAGAGGCCCAGCTAGCTTGATTCTATCAGGAATCTCAGTGTTGAATCTCAGATAGTGACCTAGGGGAGTGAGTAAACTCAGGTGAGATATTTCCTCTGGGCCTCTGTTTCCCCATCTGTAAAATGGGAATAGCAGTAAGTAGTACCGATGTGTCCTTGTTAAGGACTGAGTGGGCGAACATTTGTGGGCCTTGATCACAGTGCCTGGCTCAGTACTTGCTGAAAAACAGACGTGTCGTGGCGTGGTAGGATGGGAGGCCATTCTCCTTGAAAGCCCTCGGATGTGACTTTAAACTCCAGGAGTGTACACTTGGGGGGGTCAAGGTTCTCTCAAGCTGGGGTTGCTGAATGTGTATCTGAGAGGCATTTTACAGCCTAAAAGAGCTTTGCCCTATATAAGTCCTTAGCTTCCACATTGTAGAGATGTAGAAATCCAAGCTGTCTGACTCGCCCAAAGCTGCCCTCTTGGTCTGTGGTCACCAGACCCTATCTATCCAGCAGCACCTGCACAGGATGGAGGGAAGTCTAAACAGAGGATCGCCCCAAGAGCCCATGGAGCATGGAGACCCTGAGCCCTGGGCTGGAAACCTCTGGAACTCTGATTACAGGGGTTTTAGCTCCACTTTACAGTCTGCATATATTATCATAGGTTGACTCCGTGCACCATTATTAGCCTTGCAAGATAGTTGGTATTACGGTCCCCATTCTACAGCTGAGAAAACAGACTCAGAGTAGATGAAGGGCCTTCCTCGTCTATATCCATCCAGCTTGGTGAGCAGAGTAAGCCAGGATTGGAACACAGCTCTCCACCCAGCATCCAGCATGTATTATTTACTAGGCTGTTCTCTGCACACGGCACTTTCATAACCACAGACTCTGGAATAGTGCAGACTCAGGTGCCAGCGTGCTGGGCGGGTATTTCTCTTGCTTGACACAATAACCTTTATGAGGCACAGTCCTTTTGAACCACTTTCCAGGTAACCACTGAGGCCCTGGGAAGTGGCTGGTGACAGGGCTGCATTGGATGTCATGCTTAGCTCCCAGCCAGCTTCAGGGAGCCCCACCACGCTCACAGAGGCACCTCTGATGTTTATGATTCTGCCTGTTGCCTTTGAAACGCCCCACACGCCCCGGGCTTGTCCCTGCCCGGCCTGTGTCTGCCAGGGCCTGTATTGATTTCCTGGCTGGTGGGCCTCTGCCGGGAACATGCTCTTTCTAATGGAGCGTTAATTGGATAGGAAGCAAAGGAAAGCTTTCCATGCTGCTGTCTGGAGCCTGCACCTCCTCTCGGCTGTCCCCAGAGATTTCTCTCTCCCAGGCTGACTGCACAGGCTGTGGGCCCTGCTTCTCCTGCTGCTGACTCACGGGCGTGACCTTGGACACATAGTGCGCCCAGGCCTCAGCCGCCTCAGCTGCAAAATGGGCTCGACATCCAGGCCTCGCTTCTCTGGGCTGGAGTGAGGGCCCTTGAGGAATAAGTCACAGAAGCATTTCGCCCAGCTAAATTACTAAATCTCCGTCCTCTCCAGCCCCAAGTTCACAGACATGCTAGGTACCCTTGGGCCGGTGACCTTAACAGCTCTGTGCCTCAGTTTCCTCAGCAACAGAGACCAGCAGGACGGAGCTCTGAGAATTGTCACATTGACTGGTTGTTAGAGCTGCGGGGGCTCAGACTGGTGGCGCCCTGATAGGAAGCACTGTCACCAGGGTAAGCCTCCGTGTATGTGTCTGTGACACGGAGAGCGGGGTCAGTGGTAGCCTCAGCTCCAAACTGGCCCCCTGAGCTCCCACTTTGTTCTGTTGGGCTGCTATGAACCCCACTCCTTCTCTGCCTTGTCTTCCACAGCTCATCAACCTGCTCCCCCAACTTTTTGTTGTTGTTGGTTGTTTTTTTTTTAATTTGTTATTGTCCTTTGATTGAAAGTCTACAGAAAAAATCAGTAACCATCTAGCAACTAAAAGACATCCAGACCCTCGCTGTGGCCACAGCTGACATGGGTTTTGTCTCCCCACTTGTCCTGAGTGAGACCCTCAGGGATGGGACAGGTTCGTGTCCCCTGCCCCCCAGAGCAGGGAAGGAGAGCTTTTCCATAAGATAACTCAGCGGGTGGCATTCCTGAGCCCTGAGGTCACCTGTGGCCCGGTGTCTCAGCTTCCCCAGCTGAGGAAACTCTGCTGTTTGGGGAGTGAGGCCAATAGCCCCCTATTAGCCTCGCTTCTTGGTCCCTCTCCCCCGCCCCCACTCACCGGACACCTCCACGTAGCCATCCTTGGTCTTGACCATCAGCTCCTCTGGCTTGAAGCTGTGCACATTAACACACACTTTCCAGGGCTCCCCGGGGAAAGGTGGGGGGCTCCTGCCTTCGGAGGGCACTCCAAATCTGGAAGGGGCCGTCGGCCCCCGTGGCACCAGGCCAGACCTGAGGGTCCCCGGCCAGGCAGAGGAGAGCCGGGGCAGGGCCCAGTCGGGCCACGCAGCTGTCAAGTCGTCGGGGAAGGGGTCCATGCCGAAGCCATCGTCCAGCAGGCGAGAGGACAGGGGCGAGTCCCGGAAAGGGTCTCTGCGGATGCGGCCAGGGTAGTGGCAGGGGAAGGGCATCTGACCATCAGCCATGGTGAGGAGGGGAAACTGAGGCTCAGAGGGAGCGAGCCAGTGGCAAGGTCACGCAGAAGGTGGTGGTGGTGGTGGGCCTCAATTCAACACGTCGTCTTCAGCCACAGAAATGTTGATCTTGCTGAACCATCCACAGGTGGGGGCACCCACCCAGCTGGGGTCCCAGGACCCGAGGTAACAGCACTGGTCCCACAGAATCCCAGAGTGGGGGGGCCTTTGCTAATGGCCTCACCAGAAACCAGCAAGCCACCCAGCGCCCTCTGGCTGCCCAGGGCTCAGAGCCAGGAGCTTCTGATGTCTGGAGCGAAGCAAGAGCTTAATAAACCCGAGGACTTGCCTAGAAACTTCTCCTCGCTTCTCTTGGCCTGGGTGGTTCCTATTTATCCGCGACTGGAGGCGGGTTTCTGCAGGCCCCTCCTGTCACTGGAGTATTCGGAGGTGATGAACCAGCCCCTGAGAATCCGTCCGCCTGGGAACAGCTGGGCTGGGGGGCTGGGAGGGCGGGGAGGGGCGGTGGCAGTCTCTCCTCCCCCACAGATCCCAGCTCCGCCCTCGCTCCCTACAAAGCACGCCCTCCTGGAAGTCAGGCCTAAGCCCTGGCTATTAATAACCCTCCCGCCTGGCTGAGGGCTCAGATCACCCTCTGGAAATACCTTCCAGAGAGCATGGCGCACCCTGCCTCCCCCCTGCCCCTTCAGGGGGGACCTGAGGAAAGAGTAAAGACACTGGGAGCCCTGTGGTCTTGAGGACAGGTGGCCCTGAACCCCACCTGGACCCCAGGCTCTTTGTTCACCCACGGAGCCTCAGTGTCCTGCTAGGGCTGTAGTATGACTCCCAGGTGGCCCTGAGAGAGCTTGGTTTTTCCGTCTGTAAAATGTACATAATCCTGGTAGCTGCCTCATGCATGTGTCATGAAGAAGTCATGCAGACTGATTTCATGTTTATATTTTTAATTTTGGATTATCAGTTACGTCATTCTCGCTAAAGGCTGTGCTTTGCAAAGACTGACAGATACAAAACCCAGTTATTGTTAAGTCAGCTCTATCTCAAGGCCACCCACTTCTCTTCCAGAACGACACTGGACAATATTCTGTTGCTATCCAGAGCATTTGTCATCGGTTCATCTTCAGATGTAGATCGGCAGGCCTTTCTTCCTAGTCTTAGTCTGTAAATTCTAACACCTGCCCACCAGGAGTGATCCTGCTGGGATTTGGAATTTAGTAGCATGACTTCAAGTATCACAGCAACATGGTACAGGCCACCACAGTGAGATGACAGAGTGACAGAGCAACCTAGGAAGGGTATGACTGTTGTTGTTATGTGCCGTCAAGTTGCCTGTGACCATAGCAACCCTGTGTACAGCAGCTCTGAAGCCTGCCCTGTCCTGAGCCAGTCTCACTAATTCCAACACACCAACTCCCATCGCCCAGTTACTGTGTCAGTCCATCTCATCCAGGGTCTTCCTCTCCTGTGCTGTCCCTCCACCCTTCTGAGCATGATGTCCTTCTCCAAGGACCAGTCTCTCCTGGCCACGTGCCCAAATTATGTGAGATGGAGCTTCAAAATCCTAGCCTCCTCATACTCATTTTGTGGATCCAGAGAAACTGTAATGAACAGTGTTTGCCAGCGGTAGCTTCTATTATGACTGCGAATATTATCAATAATAGCTGTCTGAAGACATTATCGTATTGGGCAAACCTGTGTCTAAAGACCTCTTTAAAGTGTTAGAAAGCAAAGATGTCATTTTGAGGACTCAGGTGCACTTGACCCAAGCCAAGGTGTTTTCAGTTGCCTCATACACGTGTGAAAACTGAGTAACAACTAAGGAAGAAGAAAGAATTAGTAATGATTTTGAATTACGATGTTGGTGAACATCTAGAACAGTGAACAAGCCTGTCTTGGATAAGGGACAGGCAGGAGGCCCCTTTTTTAGCGAAGATGGTGAGACTTGGGCTCTCAGGCAGGTCCAGTCCCTGGAGAAGGACAGCGTTCCTTGGCGAAGGGTCAGTGATAAAGACGACCTCCCGTGGGGCGGGGTGACACAGTGTCCGCAACAGTAGACTCGGACAGCAGATGATGGTGCAGGAGGTGATGGCACAGGCCGAATCCAACAATTATCAGAAGATGCAGAGTTTGACAGGCGTCTGCTCTGAAACGCAGAAGTTTAGAGCAAACCGGTTTTCTAGAATTCTTTCCTGCTCCCTCGACAGTGGGGACAGTGGGATGGATTGATGGAGGAGGACTGTACAGATTGCCCAAAAGGCGTCTCTGACGTGGGTTCAGGTCTACGCTGTGTCCCCAACCTTGGGAACACCCCTTCCCTCCTGGGGCCCCAGGGTCCACGGGTCTGCGGCCGCCACGTGCTGGGGCTCGGCTGGGGCACTGAGGAATGCCATGAGTCATGGGCTGAGCAATCGGTGTGGATGTGAAGCTGCAACACATGAAACGGTTTGCTAAAAATAATAGCGCGGCGAGCACCCGCCGTCAACCTCATCTGCTGCCACTTCTCCTGGGCAGCTGCGTGTGGTACAGACAAGTATTCACAACCACCAGTCACCAACCCCGGGCTGACAACCCTGGGTGTGTCAGCGGGAAACTGTGCTCTGAAGGCACCCTGGGGTGGCACAGTGGGTAAAGCACCCAGCTGTTTGACCACTGATTGAGAAGGTCTAGAAGATTGGCCAGGGGAGGAGCCCAGTGGCGCCTCCATGGCGACGAAGACCATAACGATCTACAGACTTGGACGCTCACTGGGCCGTCGTGTCGGAACGCGTCACCCGGGGCTGGGAGTGGGTTACGTTCTTTGGTTCTGAGAGGCTGTTTGCGCCACCGGGGAACTCCACTGTCACACCTGTCCTGCTCCACTGGGGGACTCCACTGTCACACCTGTCCTGCAGAGGTCACTCACCATCCCATTCTACAGACCAGGAAACCGAGGCCAATGTATTAGCTCATGCTGTCCTCCCCATAACCCTGTGAGGATAAGACGTGTCCCTGTCCTCCAGGGAGGTCACATGAATTGTTCCTAGCTACACACTTGGTTCAGTGGCCCCGAAACACCACAGTGGGGGCTAGGGCAGAATGTGGGGTTGGGGGAGGCTGGGTGGTTCCGGATCTCAGGTCTGTGGCCACCCCGCCTTCCCTATCTAGAGGTGGGGGAGTGGGTGGACACCCCACGCCCCTTGGAGTGACTAGCCCCCACCTTGGGGGGGGTGAGCTCACTGAGACTGAAGCTTCAGGGTGACGTCATGCTGGGCAGGGAGCCTGGGCTCTCTGTAATTATGGGGGGGGCAGGGCCTGCCAGGGAGAATCTGCAGAGACACCAGGTGGGGGGAGGGAGCCGGGATGCCGGCCTGGGTGGGTGGGGCCGGGTGGGGGAGGCTCTTCAGTCTGTGCGTGTGGGTGGAGTGTTGAGCCTGTGTGTTTATACACAATGGGCTGCTTTTGTTTATGGGCGAGTCTGCTGGGGGGGTGACTGGGGATGGGGAGGTGCGATCTCTTAGAAGAACTGCTTTTGTCATCTCAGCTCCAGCCCCTCTCGCATCCTCTTCCAGAACCGTGTGCCTACAACCAGGCGCTCCCCTCCCTGCCCACTTGCACCTCATTTTGTTCTGAGGCACCTGGAGAACTGGGGTGGAGCAGGAGCCTGGGGACCCGGGAAGGTGGCACTTGCATGACTTCATCCAGCGCGGTGTCTCAAGGAGGCTGGCACTGCGCCACGGAATGGGGGGGAGGGGAAGGCGAGGAAATAGAACCAGGAGTCACTGGCATTTATCAGGCATTTGCTGCCGGTTCCTCAGCACTTTAAATGTGCGTGTATTAACTCATTAGATCCTCCTTAAAATGGGAATTGTGCCCATTTTACAGCTGAGGACACAGAGAGCTCATGTGACTTGCCCCTGTTTACACACCTGAAGAACTGACAGAGCTGCCTTTTAAAACCTAGGCAGTTTGGCTGTTAAGCATTTGTCACACCTTTCCTTTTTACACATTTTCTTCCCTCTCCCGCCCTGCCCTGTTGCCCAGTCCACTTTGCAATGCTTCTCAGTCCAGATTGTTGTCATACATAAAATAATCATATATTTCTTTCAGACCATTCTTGCCCCCATCTGTTCCAAGGAAGTGTTATCAGTCCACTCTTTTCCTTACCTCCCAGCCACCGTGGTAGTCCTAGTTCATAAAAAAAAGTGGTATTATGCAGTATTTGTCCTTTTGTGACTAAGCTATTTCACTCAGCATACTGTCCTCCAGGCTCCCCCACGTTGTGTAATGTTTTACGAGTTCACTGTTTTTCAGTGCGGCATAATATCCCATTGTGTGACTGTACCACAGATTCTCTATCCATCCATTTGTTGACAGACACTTCAGTTGCACTGCGCTTTTTCTTGTGTAGTAACGGCTGAGAGGCAAGGATGGGCAAACTTCGTCTCACGTTCTTTGGACATGTTTTCCGGAGAAGCCAGTCCTTGGAAAAAAGACATCATACAGGGAAAGTTGGAGAGGGTCAGAAAAAGAGAGGAAGACCCTCAATGAGATGGATTGAGACAGCGACTGTAACAGTGGGCTCCCGCTTCTCAGGGACAGTAAAGGTGTCACGTGCTAGGACAGAGTTCACATCTGTTATTCACAGGGTCACTGTGAATCGTAGTTGACTCAGTGGTACCTAACAACAAGTAATGGCTCACAATTAGTAAGCACTTACTGTATGCCAGGACCTGGGCTGGTATTCCTGGTTTCGCTGAGCCCTCTTGATTCTGAGAGGTGCAGCCACCTGCCTCTGGCCACAGGGTGAGCTCACAGCGATCACAGCAGGGGACTTGATGTCCTGAGGCTCGTCCTGTGAGCTCCTGTGGTGCCCCTTCCCTGCCTTTCCCCTTCCCCCCCTTCCCTGCCTTTCCCCTTCCCCCTTTCCCTGACTTTCCCTTCCCCCCTTCCCTGCCTTTCCCCTTCCTCCCTTCCCTGCCTTTCCCCTTCCTCTCTTCCCTGCCTTTTCCCTTCCCCCCTTCCCTGCCTTTCCCCTTCCCCCCTTCCCTGCCTTTCCTCTTCCCCCTTTCCCTGACTTTCCCTTCCCCCCTTCCCTCTGTGTTTCTGGGTCAAGCTGACCTGCTTTGGGGAAGCTGAGAGAGGCAACTGACTGCCCTGCTGAACTGGCCACCTGGTGACAGCTCACATGGACAGAAAGTGATCACTAGATCTCATGGCTGCCACTGGTCAGGCAAAGATAGGAGCCAGGGCCAGGAGGACACAGCGCCTCCAGTCACTTACTCAGGGGTGGACGGTGGTTATATGCACGGTGCAGGAGGTAGGTAGGTCCCAGGAGGACACAGTGCCTCCTGCCACTCACTCAGAGATGGACTGACAGACCCGTGGGTAACGTGCACAGTGGGGGAGGCAGATAGGTCGCAGGCCGCAGAACAGAGACTGTCTTGGCAGCTGTCCCCTTTGTATTTTCACACGGGAAGTGCCATAATTAATCCTCCAGACAGACAGCCCAGGGAGAGGGTGACATCAGCCTCATTCCCGAAAGTGGGGCCCAGTGGGGAGAAGTGGGGGCCTGAAGCCACACAGGTAGAGCCAGGCCATGGACGTGGCCTTGTCAGTTGTCGAAGACTGTGCTGTTTCTTCTACCGCAGTAGGAGCCTGAAGCTCTCTTACCACACCCACACCTCCCCGGGGCTATTTTCTGCCCCCAGCCTTGACCCCTTAATCTGCCCTGGCAGCTGGCAGCTGTCACCTAGTAGGGCTGCAGCGGAGGGTCTGAAGGATGGAAGGAGAGGCTGTGAATCCCTTGAAGGTGTCAATCTTGGAGGCCTAACTTTTGCCTCCAGTTCGGGCCCTCGGAGCCTTATAGCAGATGGTGGATCACAGGGCTCTTCACACCCACTCAGCCTCGGGTTCCAGGAAGACCCCTCTCAGGCTTTCCCCTCTGCTGCCTCAGAACCCAGCACCAAGACCAAACCAAACCAGCCCCCGTCGAGTGGACCCTAAGTCACGACCTCCACGTGTCTGTCACAGCTGAATCTCGCTCTGTAGCATTTTCAGTGACTGGTTTTGAGGGCAAGGAGACTGCCAGGCCTTTCTTCCAAGGTGCCTGTGTGTGACTTTGTATCGCCAGCCTTTCCGCTTAGTACTTTGCTGCTTAACAATTTGTGCCACTCGGGGACTCTGAGGAGCCCAGCACCTTGAGGATGAGTTCGCTCATGGCTGGCTCTTCCTTCCTCTTTGCAGACCCCCTCCTCCAGAGGACAGCCTTGGGATTGCTCCAGGACAGGCCCCTGGGGGGTCTCTCCCAGCAGCATGCCCAGTGCCTTGCAGGGTGCCTGGTGCACTGGAGGAGCTCAGCGAGGCTTGGATGAGCTGACGGTGTTGGATCAGCAAGCTCCTGCCTGGACCGTCCACACGCGGGCATGGACTCCACACCCGGTAAGTCGTCAGAACACTCACCAGAATTTCCAGAGGCCTTCGGGACAGGCCCAAGCCAACAACACATTCTCGTTTTAACTTTCACAAGGGCCACCCTGTATAGGGTTGTACTGTCACTGTCCCCATTTCACAGATGACGAAAGTAAGTCTCTGAGGCATTAAATAACTCGTCCAAATTATTAACTGATGGGTGCTTACCTCAAGCCTGGTTCGACCCAAAGGCATGCAGTTCAAATCCACCAGCTGCTCCACAGAAGAAGGATGGGCAATTGCCCTCCCCCTCAAGTTTTAGCGTCTAAAAACCCACTAGAGGTTCAGCTATGAATTGGTTCCAACCCAACGGGCATACACCACCAGCACCACACTGGAGCCCTGGCCTCTCACCCTCTAAAAGCAAATTCATGAAAACACTTGTTACAGTTGAGCTGGAACCAACTCCTAGCCGGCCCTCAGTGGGGTCTCAGAGGCGGTAAAGTGCACGAGAGGAGATTGCTCCGCTTTCTCCCACAGAGCAGCTGGTGGGTTCAAACCACCCACTTTGGGGTTGGGAGTACAGCTCCCAGTCCAGTAGGCTGCCAGTGAATGTTGTTATGTGCCGTCGAGTCACTTGAGACTCGTAGCGACCCTGTGTACAACAGCCCTAAACCGTGCTCTGTCCTGTGCCAATCGCACTGTCTCTGACACACCCATCCCGATTACCCCAGTCACTGAATCAATCCACCGCATAGAGGGTCTTCCCCTCCTGCGCTGTCCCTCCACCCTCCCAAGCATATGTTCCTCTCCAAGGACCGGTCCATGTTGTTGCCAGTGAACAGGTAAATACAACCCACAAACCACATGGTTCATCCCTAAGCAAAGCTCTGCCTTCGTAAGAGTCTGGCGATAATGTTTATTTATGGAGCTCACTTCCGAGTATTCTTTTCTGCAAAATGCCTTCTAGACATCCCTTCCTTCTCACCCCCCACATTACTCTGACGAATAATAGCACCAAACATTTATTGAACATTCTGTAGCTACTTGGCATATATCAAGTTAGTTAATCCTTTTCTGAAATTGTCCAAAGATAGATATTACTATCCTAGTCACAGAGACACAGAGGTTGAACAACTGCCCGATATATGTGTGTGTGTGTCTCTCTCTCTCTCTCTCTCTCTCTCTCTCTCTCTCTCTCTCTCTCGATTACACAGAGGGAGCTCCAGTGGCTTACTGGTAAGGAGTTGCACTGCCAACCCAAAGTTACACAGTTTGAATCTACCAGCTGCTCTGAGGAAGAAATACACATACAGTTTCCTCCACTGTGATTTACAGTCTACGAAAACCCACCGGAGGGTCAGCTATGAATCACTTCTGACTCGAGGGTACACAACAACAACAAAGTTAAAAAGCTGCAAGTGGCTGATCTGGGACTCAAACCCAAGGAGTCTGCTCTAGTGTCTGTTCTTAACCACTCTGATTCTGTAAACAACAATGGTAACAGGAATGATAACCCCATCACGTGAAACTTGTGATGTGACAAGCTTTGCTGAGTGCATTGGATATTTTTCTTACGTGTCGCACATGGGAGAAAGATAAGTGATCGCTTCCCATGTGATTTACAGCCTCTGAAAACCCCCTGGAGGGTCAGCTATGAGTTGGATCTGACCCCACGGCAATGAATTTTTGGTTGAACTGCGTAATAACCTTATGAGGCAGTGATACTACTGCTCACTGTGTTGAACAGAAAATATCTAAGATATACTCTGCTCCTAAACCTATACTCTTAGTTGCCTGGGGATCTGTTCCCGTGGTCCCCACTATATGCCCAGCTAGAACCCCAGCTCTTACTGTTTCCTGTAAACCCAGACCGTAGCCAACTTCCAAGTCTCTAACCTGTACCTTTCTCCTTGTTGGGTTTCTTCTCTGGAGCCTATTAGCCTTTCCAGACCATCTCAGGAGAACAAATGACTTCGGAGTATGCTAGCTTCTGGGAGCCTGGAGGCTGCCTAGGACCAGCCATCACTGCATCAACCACAGGAATGTTTATGTGTTTTGAATGTGAGAGCTGCTCAGAGCCAGGGCAGGGTTTAAGGCTCAGTGGGGCAGAGCCAAGGGCAGGGTTTAAGGCTCAGTGGGGCTTTCTCGCTGCTGTCTGAGCCCACAGAGAAGGGAGCTGGGCAGATGAAAGGCTCCTTCCACCTTCTCTCCATCATCAAGTATGGCTGTAAAATATTGTAAAATACTGTAAAGTATTGGTAGGTGAGGACTTGAACTTGTGGGTCACAACAAACCTGGATTTGATCCTGCTCTGCTACTCTGGGTAGTAGCTCAAGCTCTCTGATGCTCTTTCTCACCATCAGTGAAACGGGGATGGTCGATGTCCTTACAGGTCCTGGTAGTGGTGTTAGCAAACACAAATGGATTTCCCCACAGTGTAGGGAGCTGGAAGTCCAAGTTCAGGGTGCTGGCTCTGGGCAAGGCTTTCTCTCTCTGTTGGTTCTGGACGAACGTCGTTGTCTTCTTTAGCGTCTGTGGGGCCAGCAGCTCCTGTGTTTCCCTGCGCACAAACTTGCGTCCAGAGGACTCGCCCCTCTCCCAGCTCTTAGGTCCTAGTGATGTCTCTTCATGTGTTTCCTCTCCTTCATCGCCCACGAGGCCAAAGGTGTTGAGGGTGTTACAACACAGGGAAACTCCTGCGTCATCACATCAGACCCGGGACCTAATTGAGTGTTACATTCCATCTGAATCCCCTTACAAAATGATTGGCGGATCACATTTCAGATCACGTAATGAGGCGTGACTACGTCCTTCTGTGTTGTTGTTAAGTACTGGGAACTGACCCATAGCTGACCCTCCAGCAGGTTTTCAGAGGCAGTAAATCACACAGGAGGAGACTGCCCATCCTTCTGTGGAACAATGGTAGATTCCAGCAACATGCCTTCAAGTTAGCAATGCAGCTCTTACCTCTAAGCCGCAGGGCTCCCTATAGGTCTGCTTCAGTTCCTGCATCAGGATTAGATCCAGGATGGACATAGTGACTGCAGAAATGGGCTTAAAGGCACAGTGGAGGTTATGGACATAGTGCAGGATCAGGCTACGTAGTATGGCTTTGAGTCAGGGCTGGCTCACAGCTCCTAAGAGAAGCCACAGTCTCACCTTGTCTGCATAATAGATGTTTACAGCACATACTGCAACCATATTGGCACAGTGACTGCAACAATGGACTTCTTATTTACAGCGGAGATTGTGAGGGTCAAAGTTTCAATGTGTCACATGTGGCTGTTACTGTGAGTCGGAGTTGACTTGACAGCATCTAAAACAATAGGGAGCTCTGGTGGCCTGGTGGTGAGGAGTTGCACTGCCAACCCAAAAGCCGGCAGTTCCAATCCACTATCTGCTCTGCAGGAGAAAGATGGACAATCTTGTCCTGTGCGATTTACAGCCTCTGAAAATCCTCTGGAGGTTCAGAGTGCGTGAGTTCTGGCTCGCTAGCACATAACAATTTAGAAGCATGGCCCAGCTAAGTGGCATGTGTTTTAGGGGCACGTAATTCAATCCGTGACATTGTGTCACAAGGTAGTTGTGATCATGGAGTGGGAGGGGGCAGGCTTGAGTGGGTGGTTTTGTTGCAGATGATGTAAAGCGGTATAGACCCCCATGGGGAGTGTAGCGTTGGCCTGAGCACATTGGAAAACTCCGAGAGTGTTTGGAGAAGAATGTGAAGGCAGATGGGTTCTGGTGGAATCACTGGCGGCAGGGGTGGAGGGGTGGAGGGTAGTGGAAAGACAAGGCTACTGGGAAGCCAGCAAGGAGGTGTTTGCACTGGTCCAGGTTAGAGAAGCAGCCTGGGATAGACTGATGGTGGAAGCAAAGCAAAGAGGAAGAATCACTATCAAAAGAAGCCCAAGCATTTTCACTGGGTGATTGAATGGGAGGAGAGAAGATTGCATCAAATGCCTACACTGGTTTTTTAATCTGGACAGCAAGGTGGATAGTGGTGCCATTCAGTGACTCAAAACCTGTACAGAGTAGGTGGTGGGCAGTGGGGAGACCTGCTGGTCCATTTGTTCATTCACGCATGCGTTACCTACTAGTGACTTCCTTTGTGCTGAGCCCGCCTTGAAGTATGTTACATCTTGGGCTGCTAACCAAAAGGTTAGCAGTTCAAATCCACCCATCACTCCAGAAGAAAAAGATGAGGCGATCTGCTCCCATACGATGTTGTTTTTGTTGTGTGCCATTGAGTCCGAACCATCTCATAACTCATAACCATATCTAGAGCGTTTTAAGAGGCCATACATCACATGAAAAGAGATTGCCTTTCCCATGTGGAGCAGTTCATGGCTTTGAACCACCTGCCTTTGGATTGGCAGCACATTCCCTTCCCACTAGCCCCCCAGAGCTCCCTGAGGAGTTACGTAAGATGTGACAGTGGATGGGAATCCACAGAAGGGACGTTGCCAGGTGTCAGAATCAACTTGAAGGCACTGTGTGTTTTTGTTTTTTCATGTGCAAAGCCCTAGTCTAGAGTCGTGAGCTAAAGCAGTGGAAAGAGCCACAGTGCCTGCTTTCATATCTGCCAACAAACAAATGCACAAATAAAATCCTTGTAGATACTGAGAGCCCTTGGCTGGATTGTCCATCCAAAGAAGAAGAGAAGGGAGAGAGAGGAATAAAGGAGAAAGAGGAGGAGAAAGTCCTATCGCCTTTCTAATCCGATTCCCTGCCACTAGTCACCACCTGCTCCATAGGGTTTTCAGTGGTTAGTTTTTTGGAACTGTGTCCCAAGGTCTTTCTTCCACGGTGCCTTTGGGCAGACATACACCTCTGACCATGTGGCTATCAGCCTGGCACGTTAATCAGTTACAGGGACCCCTTAACCGCATGGCCTCCTGTCCATTCCTCAAGTAGACAAGCCCAGCACATTCCAGGCTGCAGGCCTTCCACCTGCTCTTCCCACGCCCTCCTCCCAAACAGTGACCAGCTGCTTCTCCCACCCCTTTGCTGTCTCTACTGAAATTTCACCTGCTCGGTGAAACCTCTTCTAACAGAGAAGTCACATTCTCTCACATCAGCTGGTTTATTTTCTGTTGCCGCGTTTGTCATGAACGGATGCTGACTGTGTTCACTGCTGAAACATAAACTCCGTGAGCGCTGTGTCCTGGCTCTGTCTCCGGCACCTGGCACAGTCCTTGGCTTGGAGCTGCTGCTTAATTAAGAAAGCCTGGTACTTGTGGTTGGATTGTTTGTCAAGCGTTCCACTCTCTCTGCTCTCCCGTTCTCTGGGCATGTGGTGGATGGACATGTGACTTGTTGGGGCCAGTGCGTGGTGGGGAGAACTGATGTCTGTCACTGTGTTGTTGTTATGTGCCAACAAGTAGGTGCACTGTACTGACTCATGACTGACTCTCCAGTGGGGTTCAAGAAGCTGTAAATTGCATAGGCAGAGATGACCCTTCTTTTTCTCACTGAGCAGCTTGTGGATTTGAACTGCATGCCTTTGGGTTGGCAGGACAACACCTTACTGCTAAGCCACCAGAGCTCCGTTAGGTCAAAGCATTGAAATTCAAGTAGGAATTTCTTCAGACATTTCTCTTGCTCTCCACCTCATAACCATCAAGAACATAGTCATGAGTGTGTGTAATATACAGAAACCCCTGGCTGGCCTGAGGAAACATGGGCGAGAAGTATATACTTTCTTTTTTAAAAAAATAAATAACTAACATTTTTATTTTATACTGATTTACTTAAAATCTCACATCTACTGTTTTTTACACCAGATCTTTCCCATTTCCTTCACCCTCACATCCATTGAATTGAGCGACCTTATGATTAATTCCCCCCATCCTCACCCCTCTGCTCCCACCCCCTCCTTGGATCCTCATACTCATTCTACAATACTGGTCTTGTACAATATTTGTCCCTATGGGACTGAGTTCACTTAGCATAATGCTCTCCAGTCCCTCCCAAGTCAGGTAGTAATTTACAAAATCATTGTTCCTGCGTGCTGCGTAGTATTCCATAGTTTCTCAGTTCATCAGACCTACTTGTTACTGCTGCATATCCTAGCCTATCATGCTCAGTATTCCTAACTTTGTCCTTTTGTGTTTGTTGGTTTTGCATCCAAAGAACTTTCTCAGGACTAATGTAATCTCTCTGCCAGGAAATCAAATTATGAAAGCCCTCATTTCCTGATTGGGGATATTTATGAGTTCCATGCTGAGCCCCTGATGGAGTGGCTCTGAGATCTTTTGAAGAAGAAGGTCTGGAGGGGTAGCCGCCCTGATGGTGCCTCTCCCAACCTTGTGAGTTTAGAGTAAGGGCTGGTTTGACCAGTTGGTGACCCTGACTCCAGGCGACACCTCTGTAAAGCTGTTTTAGAGATGGGAGTGTCTCCTCTCTTGGGAGGGCTTGGCCTCTCACAGTTCTCAATATTTATGTTGGGAAGGGGGGAAAAAATTGGAGGTGCTCTAAAGTCCTTTGAGGACTGTCTCAGTTTCACCAAGACAGTTAATTGGGATTATCTTTAGTTGCGAGGAACAGATAGAGTATCAATGGGTTAAACAAGAGGGAAGTTTATTACCCAGACACTGTGACCATTGGTGTTATGATGCCTTACCCCACTAAGGCTCTAAGAGCTTAAACTTATCACTATCTTTATGGGTTCCATTCCCAGAGCCATCCCCTGAGACAGTAATTCATTGGTGCTTCAGTCGTCATTGCCTTACTCCAAGAACAAGGAAAGGGCACCTCACAACTCTCTTCTATAGAAGTTTCTGAAAGGCACCTCACAATAGTTCTGCCTTTATTTCATTGGTGAACTTTAGCATCATGTCCATACATGGGAAACTAGGAAATACAGGCCTTAATATAGGTGACTGTGAAGCCAATTCTTAGCTCTGATGAATCCACTTTGGAGCTCTGATGGCTTCGTGGTAAGTAAGAAGCTTTACTACACTCTTAAAGGCACACAGTTCAAATCCACCAGCTGCCGAGCAGGAGAAAGATGAGTAATCTACTCCTGTGCAGTTGACTGCCTCTGAAAACCTCCTGGAGGGTCAAAACAACAACAACATGAACCCAATTAGAGATTTTATGATGGTAGATGAAGAAAGAGTGGTTCTTGAGAGGTCTCTAGGAACAGGGCCATATTCTGAGACAGTGAAGGCAGATTTTGCAGAAGCATTCTAAAGGTTTCTTTAATCCTTTATAAAAATAGTAGGAAAAGGGCCCACCTTGTCTCAAAAGGCTGATCTTTTCATATGCAAAAAACGAAGCTTCATAGAATTTCGAGAGATTAAAAGACTTCAGAACCCCAAGCATTGGGAACCCATGGATCCCCTGAGTTCAGGATCTTTGATCTGAATACAAACAGGGCTTGAGGTGAGGGAGACTGAGAAGAAAAACAACTCTGTGTGTATGTGTCACAGCAAGAAAACTCCTACACCTGCTCCTACCTTTTCCCATCTGGCAGTGTGCCCACCTTTGATGTGGTTGATGGTATTTACTTTAGGTTGAGATTTGAGAGTAGATTGTCAAAGGCACCCAGTGTTAGACCTTGAGAAAGCATTTGACAAGTTTTCATGGCCAAGGTTATTAAAAGACAAAGAGAAACCCTCCATGAGTCATCTGACTGTAGGTTGTCCTTGGCTATGCAATGGCTGAGGGACAGAATTAGGACAGTAAACCCAGCTTGGTCTGTGCTGAAGGGGATGGGCAGTTCCCATGTCTTTCCACATTATGGTGGGTTGCTGTTAGAATATTCTAGTATGAACTGTTGGTAAAATATGAGGGAGGGAATGTACATGAGATAATCAAGTTTTTAGGAGACTCCAGATTCTTCCGACTGGAGGAGCTACTTATGGAGGGTGGCAGCTGGGACTGGTATTTCCAGTGGTGGCATGAGAGAAGAGAAACTGTTGATCTATTCTAAGGTGGGCTGCAACCTTCCGAGAAACCTGTCAGGAGCTCGCTTAGACCACTCAGGCACCTGCCTACCCCTTTTTTAAATTTTAGCAATTATGACAACGAATCAGAAATTCAAGCCAGAGTCAGAAGAGAGCATTAGAATAAGGGCTAGCACTGCTGATGTGCAGATGAGTCTTGACTGAGAGCAGAGAATACCAGAAAAGGGTGTGCCAGCATTTTATTGATGACAGAAAAATATTCAATTGAATGAGTCATCACAAATTATTGATGGTATTTAAAAAAATAGAAATTTCAGAACTCTTAATTGTGCTTGTGGAGAACTTGTATGCAGACCAAGAGGCAGTCGTTCGAACAGGCCTAGAAGATAATATTAAATCCAGAAAGACATGTGTCAGGATTATATTCTTCTACTCTTCTCAGTCTGTTGAACAAATAATCCAAGAAGCTGGACTATATGAAGAAGAACATGGCATCAGGGTTGGAAGAAGACTCCTTAACAATGTAAAGTGTGCAGACACCACAGCCTTGCTTCCTGAAAGTGAGGAAGGCCTGAAGCACTGATGAAGATCTTCAGGGTGGGGTCTGCCTTGTCGTGGACTGAATTGTGTCCTCCCATCTTGGCTAGATCTCCTGTGGTGTAAGTCCTGACCTCCCTAACGTTCAGGAGGCAGTATTAGGGGTCGTTCTATGATGGATTTTATTCTCCATTATATGACCTGAGGTGATCAGCCAGTTAGTTGTAAGAGGACTAGGATGGGAGATAACAGTCTTAGTCAGGTTACAGCCTTGATCCAATGTAAAGACAGTCTCCTGGGATGTAGCTTGAATCACCTTTGGCCTTAGAAAAGCTAAAAGGAGAGAGAAGTAAGGACCTCAGCACCACCAGGTCAAGAGAGAACACCAGGTCAGAGCATTTCCTTTGGATCCAGACTCCTATCCTGGAAACTCCTGGAACTAGGAGACAAAGAGAGGTCTTAACCTTAAAATGGACATCTGAATTTGGACTCCTTTTAAGTGGAAAGAGAGAGAGAGAGAAAGAGGGAGGGAGGGAGGAAGATAGATAGATTTCATGTCATATACATTGGGCATGTTATCAGCCAAAATCAGTCCTTGGAAAAAGACCACATGCTTGCAAAAGTTGAGTCAGCAAAGAGCAAGCCCATTATTCAGATGGATCAACGTGGGTCACCTTAGACTGAAACACAGCAAGGATTGTGGGCGGTGTGTGTGCTTTATTATTAAGGTCACTTATATTGTCCATTGATATCACATGCAAGCAAGATTCTGCTGAAAATTATCCAAAAACGTTTGGAACAATATGTCAGCAGAGAACTGCCAGATGTGCAGGCTGGATTTAGAAGAGGTCGTGGTACTAGGGATAATACAGCTAATATCAGATGGATCTTAGCAGAAAGCAAAGAATACCGGGAGAATGTCTATCTGTGCTTCATTGACTATGCAAAGGCTTTTGACTGTGTGGATCACAACAAGCTGTGGCTGACTCTGAGAAGAATGGGAATCCCAGAACATTTGATTGTGCTAATACGAAACTTATACTTGGACCAAGAGGCCGTTGTCAGAACAGAGCAAGGAGACACTGCATCGTTCAAAATCAAGAAGGGGGTTCGTAAGGGATGTATTCTGTCTCCATACCTTTTCAATCTGTATGCAGAACAGATCATCCAAGACGCTGGGCTATACGAAGAGGAATGTGGCATCAAGATTGGTGGAAGAATCATCAACAACCTGTGTTATGTAGATGACACAACCCTGCTTGCTGAAACTGAGGAGGACCTGAAACATTTGCTGCAGAAGATCAAGGACTACAGCCTCCTATATGGACTGAAGCTCATTGTCAAGAAAACAAAGATTCTCACCACTGGGCCAATTGGCAGCATCAGCATGGATGGTGAAGATATTAAGATAGTTAAGTTTTCATTTACTTGGCTCCACAGTCAACACTCTTGATAACAGCAGCAAGGAAATCAGGAGATGAATTGCATTGGGAAAGTCGGCTGTGAGGGACCTCTCAAGAGTACTGAAGAGCAACGATGTCAGGCTGGAGACTAAGGTGTGCCTGATCCAGGCTATAGTCTTCGCAGTTATGTGCTATGCATCAGAGAGTTGGACAGTGAATAGGGTTGATAGAGGATTGATGCCTTTGAGCTGTAGTGCTGGAGATGAGTGTTGAATATACCATGGACTGCTAGGAGAACAAACAGGTTTGTCCTGGAGAAGGGTGAAGCCAGAGTGTTCCCTGCAGTCAAGGATTCTGAAGCTTCGTCTGACATATTTTGGGCATGTTGCAAGGAGGGACTGGTCCTTGGAGAGGGACATCATGTTTGGCAGAGTGGAGGGGTGGCGAAGGAGAGGAAGACCTTTGATGAGATGGATTGATTCTGTGACTGGAGTGGTGGGAATAAGTGTGTTTGAGATGGCTAGATTGGCACAGGATAGAACAGCATTTAGAGCTCTTGTATACAGGGTTGCTGTGAGTCGCAAGCGACTCGATGGCACATAACAACAACAACAACAACAACAATATTGTCCTGGGCAAAGCCGCTGTCAAGGACCTCTGAAAGAGCAAGAATATCATTACTTTTCAAAGAGAAGAGCGAACTTGAAGGGGTGGGGTGCGCAGGGAGAAAAGTGCAACAATGAATGAATGGAAATCCAAAATGTTCATTAAAATTAGTTTTTAAAGAAAGGACTTAACTTGTGCCTGACCCAATCCATGTTATTTTCAGTTGATTCATATGCATATGAAAGCTGGGAAGTAGGGAAACCGAATAAATATTGATGCCTTTGTATTGTAATGTTGTTAAGTGTTGAATGGCTCACAGAAGTCAAAAGAACAGGTCTGCCTTGGAGAAAGTGCGACCAGGATGCTTCTAAGAGGCAAAGGTGTCCTTCATGTTCTGCAGGCATGCTGTCAGGAGGCACTGGTCCTTGGGGAACAGACAGGAGGTTGGGAAAGGTGGAGGGTCCGAGGGAAAGAAGAGGACCCTCAAAGATGAGTTGACACAGTGACTGACTAGTGGCCTTGAGCGTGTGGAGACTGTGAGGATGGGGTTGGACAGGGCAGACTTAGTCCGTCGTTCTTAGGGCCACTGAGAGTCCTGTCAGCTGGACAGTACCACCAGCAGATGAACGCAGATGTGAGGGTGGGAAGGGGTGAAATCATAGTGGTGCTCACGTCAGTGGGTAGAGGGAGGGGGTAAAGAAATGGGAAAGATCTGGCCGGGACCTGAAGAGACAGGGTAACAGTGGGCATAGTCCCGCAGTGATGGATTTTATAAAATAGATAATGAGTGGGAATGATTGTAAAAAACACAATTTGGATGAAGAATAGTGTGAATCACTGTGTCAAATCAGTATAAAATAGAAAAGGGGGGAAAAGAAAAGCTGGACAATGACTAAGGAAATCCTTGAACGAGTCTGAAGAACGGCAGACGAGTTGGTCTTAGAAGTGCAGCCGCAGTGCTCGTTAGAAGCAAGGATGCTGAGATGAAGATCTCTGGACATGATCTCAGAAAGGACTGACCCTTGAGAAAGGCAGTCATGCGTGGTGACGCAGAGGGTCAGTAGGAAGGCAGCTGGCCCTCAGGGTGATGGGTTGAGCGTCACGGTGGCTCACGTACATCAGGGACCGTGTAGGGAGTGGGCCAGGACCAGGCAGGGCTTCACGGTCTGCTGTGAAGCGTCGCTGTGAGTCAGAACTGACTCGATGTCTGTCGCATCGCCTCAGCAGCGATGACTGGGCTCTAACCTGCCTGGCTCTGTATGCATCGTCGTCATGTCAGTCACGGCAAGCTTGAGCACTTTCATTATCTCCACTGGAAAGATTAATGTGGAGCTAAGAAAGGTTAAGTCACTTGGAAGAAGACGCACAGCTAGGAGAGCCGGAGAGCCAGATGCAAACCCCAGGTCTTTCTGGCTCCCACGTCCCTGCTCTCAGCCTTGTGAAGTATCATGCTGGTCTCTATTTGCACACATGTTGCTTTGTGCTGTCAAGTTGGAACCAACGCATACTTGACGCTTCACAAGGTTTTCAGAGGCAGTAAATCGCACGGGAGGAGACTGCCCATCCTCCTCATGCTTGAGCAGCTGGTGGATTCGAACCACATGCCTTTGGGTTGGCGGCACAACTCCTTACCCCTCGGCCACCAGAGATCCCTAATCTTAATACCCGATACCTGGCACAGTGCTGGATACAAGCTGTTTGTTGCTAAGTGTCATTGAGTCAGTTGTGACCCCACGTGGCCGACTAGAACTACCCCACTGGGTTCCTAGGCTGGAATCTTGAGGGAAGTTGATGGCCAGGTGTATTTTATGTTTTGAGCCACTGGTGGGTTTGAGCTTTCGATCAGCAGATTTGTACCTTAACCATAGTGCCACCAGGGCTCCTTTGCCAGTCATATGGTGGGTGCTGTGTTTGCCCCAGCTCCCAAGTAACTTCTGTCACTCTGAGGGTGCATTTGAGAGCAAAGCTGTGGCAGACAGGGCTCTGCTTTGGCAGGCCTCCTAGCCACACACCCCACCCACATGCAAACTAAAAATGAACCAGCTTGGAGGAGTGGGAATTGGGAGGGAGATAACCCCAGGTGGGCGCATCCCCTGCTGGGCATTGCACTACCTGCTGGCATACCTCTTGTTCCCATGGTGATGGACCATAAACAAGCAAGCATGGAATAGGAGGGGGGATGGTGCTCTGGGAGAAATTCACTGGGTGGCCATGGGGTAGGAGGCTCCTTTAGGTGGAGGGGGCAGGGATGTCACCTCAGGCCTTGGGGACACGCTCAGCTGCTCCTCCCTGGGTGATACCAATGGTTAACTGCTTGTAGCTAAGTGAAAGGAAGGTTGACAGGTTGAGTCTGACCAGACGTATCTTGGAAGAAAGGCCTGGCCATCTATACCCAGAAAAAAAAAGTCAGCCTTGAAATGAAAATGAGCCTGTGGAGAGAGGTCTATGCTGACACACGCGGAGCTGCTGAGCCTATTCTATGGCAGCTAGATTTGTGGCATTTCTCATCCTAAACCCCTTTCTTTGCTTGGTGCGCTGGTGTCATAATCCAGAAGGAGATGTGTTCCAGCCCCAAAACCTAGACTGTCTGGTGGTTGAGGACCATCAGCATCTCCGCCGGAGAAAAATGGGCGGTCTCCGCTTGTGCTGTCTACAACCTTGGAAAGTCTGGTGGAGGTTCAACTAGGAGTCGGCTCCAACTCGGCGTTGAGTTGAGTTGCTTGGCCAACTCCTGCTCGCTCCCCAGGCACCAAGCCCGGGTGTCACTTCTGGGCAGCCTTGCTTGAACTTCCATGGCTGGCCTGGGTGCCGCTGTGCAGCTGGGCCATGGACTAGCTGTGAGACCTCGGCCAACCTGCCTGTGCCTCAGCTTCTGCATCTGAGAAATGGGAGTGGCACCAGGGCCTTCCTCCTAAAGATGTGATGGAAGCTGGGCCTGACACAGGGTTAGACACCGCTGTTGCTGGGGTTAATGCCATTATCATGGCAGCAGTAGCACTCTGCAGGGTATCAGATCCAGATGACATTGCAAAAGCCAGAAAAATCAAGCCTATTGGCCTTTGAGCAGCTGACTCATGGTGGCCTCACTTCGGCTCCACTGAGTTTTCATGACTGTAATGTTTTTGGAAATAGATTGCCAGGCCTTTCTTTGGCAGTGCCACCAGGTCCTTTCCAATTGCAAATCTTTAGATGCATAGTAATAGCAATTGTTGTTAGGTTCCCTTGATTGGTTCCAACTCAGTGAAGCACTACCCCGTCCTGCCCCATCTTCTACCGTTGCTGTGCCCACTGTGACAGCCACTCGGCCAGTCTATCACATGCAGCGTCGTCTGCGTTTTCGCTGACATTCTGCTCAGCTAAGCATGATGGCCTTCTCTAGGGACCGGCGCCTCCTGGTAATATTTCCTGGGACATGAGGTGAAGTCTCACCTCTGTAGCTTCTAAGGAGCATCCTGGCTGCACTTCTCCTGGCACAGATGTCATCCTTCTTACAGCCCATGGTGTATTCAGTCTTCTCCGTCAGCATCACAGTTCAAAGGCGTCCGTTCTCCGAGCTTCCTTTCCCACTGTCCAGCTTTTATGTGCTTGTGAGACAGTTGAAAAGACCCTGGCATCGGTCAGTAGTTGGTAATCAGCTCGTGGGTTGACAGTTGAGAACAAAATTTGTGCCATCCAGGGACCATTGCATCATCTTGTTCCTGGATCCCTCTCCTGGCTTCCCGTTAGAATGACCTGGGAAACTTTTAAAAACAAAGGCTCTGGGCCCTACCCTCAGTGAGTATTTGGGTGGATTTACTGTGGCTGGAACTCAGGCATGGGTGGTTTTTCAAAGGTTTCTCTCTGATCAGGTAACCAGGGCTCAGAGAAGGTCTTGGTTTCCTTAGGATCACACAGCAAGCTATGAACAGATGTCATAACCCCCAACTCCTAGGAACTACTATTACCCCGTACCCCTCTGCTTCTTCAGCTGCCTGCCCCCAGAGGAAGGACTGTGAGTCTGGGGTGGCTAGGGGTGGGGACATGCTATTTCCACATTATGTCTGGTCTGATAAGGAGAGGCATCTTGGGAAACAGGCCTCTCTCCACCTAGGCTGGAGAACCGGAACTTGGAGTGGTTAGAGAGACTATGAAGACCAATGGCAGGACAGACGCACATTCCCGAGTGGGAGCCAGTGCAGGAGGGAAAAAGGTGAAGGTCGCCTCTGATGTGTCAGCTGGAGGTGGCTGGCATCACGCAGACAGTCTCCTGGAAACCACACTTTCTGGAACATTCCATCAGGGCTTAAACTTCATAGAGGGGAAGTGGTGTAGCAGAAACAACCTTGGAGCCCAGGCCTGGGTTCCAGTCTCTGCTAGTCACATGCTCTTCCTTCTAAGAGCCTCTGCTTTCTCTGTCAAATGGGGGTGAATGGAGATTTTAGGACAGTGAGGTAAGAAAGCGCAGGCACAGGGTCCAGCCCGTGAGAATCACTCCGGAGGGATTGTTAGTGGCGGTGAAGTTCTAGAAGAGGTTGCGGGTGGCTGTTGCATCACCTGGTGCATCAGTGATTGTGAGGTCGGCGCAGACCGGCTGGTGTTTGGTTCTGCTGTTTTACACCAAGCTGCTGTGACGCGAGGTGGACTCGCTTGCCCCTAAAATCCACTCCTGTTTGGAAGGAAGGAGGTCTCGTCCTGAACCTCTACTGCTCACTGGTCACTCTACCAAGGGAATGAATATATTCAGTGTGTTTAATGTAGGGAGCTCGGGTGGCCTAGTGGCAAGGAGCTGCACTGCAATCCTGAAGGAATGCAGTTCAAGGCCAGGTCTGCTATCTGAGAGGTTGGACAATCTCCTCCTGACTCAACAGTATGTAATAACATATATATATGTTACATATGTTGTTGTTGTGTACCATAGAGTCAGAACTGACCCAGCGGGTTTTTAGAGGCAGTAAATTACATGGGAGTAAATGCCCATCTGTCTCCCTCATAGCACCTGGTGGATTCAAACTGTGTGCTTTTGGGTTGGCAGTGCAACTCCTTACCACCAGGCCACCAGAGCATATAGTGGATAGATGGTATATATAAGACCAAAAATGAAAGATTATGGAAATGAGGTGCCTGTCAATAGCAATGAGTTTGTATACAGTAGGTGCCATTTGAGTGTTACCTGCCTCCCATCCCCCTCGCTCCCCTCTACATCTGGAGACTCCATGTAGACAGAAGACACTGGGCCGTGTTTGAGAACACCGTATCGTGGGACCTTTTATTGGAACAGAGACGTGTTTCAGACAGGCTGGAAAATCAGAAAGCCTAGGAATGTTACACTGAGCTGGGGGGACCACACAGAAACAAGCCACCATGTCACCGAGCAGAGACCAGGGCTCCAGGATGCTGGGGAACCTGGCAGCTCCTCCTGGTCACCCCCAGCACGGCAGGCTGGCTGCTCAGGCCAGGCTGGCTGGTGGTAGGTTTCCTTAGTTTGAGTTTTCCCACCTCTGACATGGGGGAATGGCCTTGGGATATACCAGGTCCCTTGGGCCAGGGTTGGGGATTCTGCTAAGATCTTGGCCAGTTACCACTTGAGGGAGTAGCTGAGACTTGGAAGAGAAATGATGCAGGGCAGAGAGAAGGCTTCACAACAAAGACCCTACAGGGAAGGTACAGCTACTGAAGAAGTGTTAGAGAGCCAGAGAGATCTGAGTTCAAGTACAGGCTCCACCACTAACCCACCATGAGAGGGGCTGTCTGGCCCCACTTCTAAGCTCCAGGTTTTAGCAACTTAAAACTGGCATTGTGACCCATGTTGAGGTGGGCATTTGAACAGTTGGACAAAATATGATTAGACGGTATCCTCAGAGCTAAAATCTAGGGCAGAATGAAGCCATCTTGTTCTTTCTTTGAGGGTCTGGACCACAGAGCTTTGGGAGAATTTCAAGTTAAATATAGGGAGTTGGACCACAGCCACAAGTATGGGTGACTAAGTGGTGGCAACTTGAAGTCTCCCCATCTGCTTGTAGGACGGGGGTCCCTGGCATCACTCTGTAAGCGAAGTCCATGCTCTCCCATTTTTCTCCTCCATCTCTGGGAGGCATACTTTATTTGGCCTGTGTTAAGCAGAAGCTTCCCATCACATCAGTTACACATCCCTGCCCTTACCCTGAAAGAACACACAGGCCAGGACCTGTTTGATAGCTGATAAAACTGAGGCTGGAAACACACTGCATTCCGTCCAGACACAGAGAAACCGACAGGAGAAACACAGCAGAATGTTTCCCTATCTCAGCATCAGCTCATTAGAAGATGAGGGATAGCCTTTCTTGGACAGAGAAAAGGGATTAAAAATCTCTTTTTTTTTTTCTTCCCAAGGAGTTGTGACTTTTTCATAGAAGTTGGTTCGTGTGCAGGCATTTTATTCCTCAATTAATTTCCATCTAAATGAGGTTTTTCCCGGAGATAACCAGTGTTTTAGTTCCATTTGAGCCTAATTTGTATGACGGAAGCCTCCGTTTCTGCCAATTCCAATTTGCTGGGTGATTCCAGCCCTCATTACCTGGGAGATAAGGCCCCACCGCAGAGAGCCGCACCCAGCGAGATGGGCCAATTTCCACCAGCAATTCAAGGGAACAGGTAGTCGTCTCCTTTCCCAACACCCCTCAATAAATGGGGAAGAAATTATTAAATAAGCTGTTCCCAATAGCACTCAATAAATGAGGAAGGAATGATTAAATAAGCTAGGTCCTGGCGAAGGGCTCCCAATATGGTATTTACAAAGCAAAACAAGAGCAACCAAAACAAACCCAACGGGAGGCCACCCACTCACCCACAGATAAAATACAGGCACACTCTCAGCACCACTGGGCCAGAAGTGAGAAGGAAATGTTGTAATAAAACTCCTGTGGATGACACTGTAGGGAGCTTTGGTGGCTTAGTGGTAAGGAGGTGCACTGCCAACCCAAAGGGGAGACGGGTGCAGTTAATCTCTTGTGTGATTTACAGCCTCTGAAAATCTGCTGGAGGCTCTCTGATGAATCAGTTCCAGCTTGACGGTGCATAGCAACTGCACCGTCTCTAGGGAAGGTTCCTTGGCTAGACTCAATTGGCCAGTGGGCGGGGGAGTTGAGAGGAATCCTGGGAATTTTGTGCTGGTTTGTTAAGACTAATGTATAGTTCGTTTCCTTTCACCCATCTTAGGGTCTGTTATCTACTTAGTAATTTCCCCCCTTCCTTCTCTCTTCCTCTTTGGGGATCTTTTGGCCAAATGGATCTTTTCATCTGCAAAGGCAAACAAAGGCCTGTGCACAGGAGGCGATTTTGAGTATTTGGGGAGCAAAGGAGAGGTGGAAAGACTAGAGTGGTTTCCCAGGGGCTTGAATGGGGGGAAGTGCCTTCTTGTACATTTGAGAGCCCCACTCCCCCAGGTTTTGACTTCAAGCAAAGCCCTTTGAGAAAGAAGGGGAGTCTAAGGAAATGTGGGGCGGGGGGGTTCCTGTAGCTGACAGCCTTGTGTCCTTCCTGATTTGCTTTTGGGAGAGTAGGGAGTTGGCTGCTAACTCTAGGCCACTTTGAATCCACTGGCTGCTCTGCGGGAGATCGGGGAGCAGTCTCCTCCAGTGTGATTTACAGCCTTGGAAACCTACTGTGGTGCTGGCTGTGAGCCAACATTTCCAGCTTGTCGGCAGTGAGGATTTTGGACAAGGAATGTCCCTTTGGAGCCCAGGCAGACCTAGCAATGAATGCAGTTAAGCCTCAGTCAATTGGAAGGTTTCTGGATGAACGCTTTGGGCTAGTTGACCCTCCCTAATTAACAACAAAGGGAGCTCTGGTGGGCTAGGGTAAGGATTTGTACTGCTAACTCAATGGTGGGTGGTTCAAATCCATCAGCTGCTCCTTGGGAGAAAGATGGGCAGTCTCTTCCCCTCTTTTTTCCCCTGGAGAAATAAACGTACTCCCGTGCAACTTAGTGCCTCCGAAAACCCACTGGAGGGTCAGCTATGAGTTGGTTTCTACCAAACAGTATATAACAACAACTAACAGCAATTCAGTGAAGGGTATTCAAGTTGTGCTTTTAGTTTTTCTCTGAGTTGGTAGTGGTGCCCTCTCGTCAGTTCCTCCTCTTAGCGACCCCCGTGACAGGAGAATCGCTCTGTAGTGTTTTGTGGGTTGTCATCTTAACTGGAATAGATCACAAGACTTTTTACTGTGGTGCTGCTGAGTGGGTTCGAACCAACAACCTCTCAGTAAGCAACCACGTGCTTATATGTTGTGCCACCAGGACTCTTGTAGTGAACCTGAGTTTCTGGAGATTCTCTCAGTCCTAGTGCACCATTTTCGATTGCATCTTCAGAATGCTTTGTTGTTGGGTGTTAGCAAGTTGAGGACAGCTCATAGTGACCCTGTGAACAACAGATCTGAACCCTGTCCCACACTGTGCAGTCCTATTTCAGACATCCTCGAGCCCACCGCTGCAGTGACTGTGCCAGTCCATCTGGTTGAAGGCCTTCCTCTCTTTTGCTGACTCTGCCTTTCCAAGCATGTCCCCTGGAGGTGCAAACTTTGACCTAGAGAAAGGGAGCGATTTGCTCAGTTTCACCTCAGGCATGTTTAGCAAAGGGGAAAGGTCAGTCAGTGCCTGCAACAGGCCACATTCCCCACCCCCTCCCAAATTGATCTTTGTTTAATAATGAAGGGTTTCAGTCACATGATCTGTCTTATTCCCTGGAGGTAATGTGGGTGAAGTGGGCCTGGAGACAGCCAGCCAGGGCCTCAGGGTTTCCAAAGTCCCAGGAAGGGTTTAATTTTTGGAATTAGCAAAAGTAATATAAAGGAAATGAAAAGAACATATCAATTCAGAAGAAGGAGCTGAGATTTACTACGCCGCTTCATCGCACCTATTTTGGGACTATTGCTAGGAGAGGCTCTTTCCCTGGAGACAGACATCTGCTTGGGAAGGTGGAGGGACAGTGAAGGAGAGGAAGACCCTCAACCTGGTGGATTGACCCAGTCACTGCAGCATTGGGCTTGAGCGTGTCAGAGATTGTGAGGTTGGCACAGGGTAGACAGGGTTCAGCTCTGTTGTTCATCGGGTCGCTATGAGTTGTACTCGACTCAGTGCCACCTCACAACAGCACCCCTCTCCATCAAGCCTTCTTTCAAACTTTACTCGGATTAGGGGCCCACTCTGGCTTGGGTTAGGGTATGGAAACACATTGCTCCCCAAACCTCACCCCACACAAGGGTGGGCCAAGCAAGCTGGCCACTCCTTGGCATTATACAGTGATGTTGGAAAGGCCCTGAACACTCTCGCCTCTGACCAGGAAGTACTGTCAGGCAGAGGAGCAGGGCTGAGAGATGACCTTCTTAAGGGGAGCGCCTGGCTCCTCCTCCCAACCTTTTCTTAATTTCAGAATTTCCTATCTTCGCGATTCCTCAGATGGGACACGTAGAGGTTAGAAGGTTTTTAGCCTTGTGTTTGTGGGTCTCCCCCAGGGCAGCAAGTACCGCTTCACAAGACAGCCTGGTTTGACCTCAGACGAGACAGAGCAGCTTCCACATCCTGGGAGGCGGGAGAAGTCAGGTCTGGGGAGCACCACTCCTTAACTTTCAGGGGGAGCGGCCCTGGAGTAAGTAGATGCTATGTACTGTCGGAAATGACTCTCCATCAGATTATCGCAGACTGTAAATTGCACGAAGGAAGTTGCCCATCTTTCTTCCTTGGAGTAGCTGGTGGATTCAAACTGTCTGCCTTTGGGTTGGCAGCGCAATGCTTTATGCAGAAGGCCACTAGAGCTCCTTTCCTGGAGTAAGAGTGGGTTAAAATGGGCCTTGTCCCTTGGTCTCTTGGCTTTGCAGTCTAACTGGAGCATCTCCTGCTTCACATCCCAACACGAAATTATCCACTGTACAGCTCTTAAAATGCAGTATGACTATCCAGATCTGCCCCAACCTGGTGCTTCTACAGGACTTTGACAGGGCGCCACTGGTCCCTTACATTCTAGCTATTCTAGACTCCCTGCCCCTGGACTGCCAGCCCCGTGTGGATTCAGAGCCAGCGCTCCGAGGCCTCTTGGCTGTTGACATCTGGGATAATTGAGTGAGGTAGCTGTGGACAGGGGGCCTGGGGCAGAGGCCTGAGACCCTCTGACATCCAGTCAGACTGACAAACCTTGGGCCTGGGGTCCTTTGGGGAAAACACTGAGTCAAGTCTGAAGTTACAGCTGGGCCTGGCATCCCCATAGCAGCCAGAACTCCCCATCCACACCCAGCTTCTCAAACCCCACAGAGGTCCAAGGGAAGGAAAAAGAGAGAGATACATACAGAAATAAATTAAAACCCACCCACGTCCCCAACACACATACACACACGCACACATACTACCCCTCCGTACAGATAAATAAATCAATAAATACTGCTAACGGTAACCAAGGGAATAGAAGTCATCACATAAATAAATAAATAGATAAATAAATAACATAAATAAAAGGAGTGCTGGGCGGCACTGGCGAAATGGTCCCCTAGCTGGTTTACGTGAAGGCAGTCCTGGGACTGGCCCACTGCTGTCCTGCGAAGGAGGTTCGGTGGCTCAGAGGCCTTTGTCCCCACAAAGGGACACTGAAGTCCAGTCTGGGTTCCGGGCTGGGGAGAGGGTTATTTACAGCTGCTGTACATGCCCTCTGCTCCTGTCCCAGGCACCTGCCAGCAAGCAGGCCATCAAGGTGACAACTTTGCTCATAGTCAGGGGCGGGGCCTGGCCAGAGAGCATCATGGGAAGGCTAGTTCAGTCCCTTTCTCTCACAGTAAGAAGGGCCAGCTGGGTAGTTGGCTGGCAGTTTCTGCCCCTCCCCGGAAAAATTGGGGAGGGCAGAGGCATTGCTCCCACCCAAAGGAGAAATTTTCCCCCCACGTACTTTCCCTGGGCTTTGTTGATGAGTGATTGTGACCACTACGACTCCTAGCGTCTTTGAACAACAGAAAGAACCTTATCCTATCCTTACCCTCTTCACCCCAAAGTCTGGGAACCTGACCCCTTTCTCCCTCTGCCCAAGCCCAGCTGCTGTTGCCACCACTAACTGGTACCGTGCTGGCCAGGCTCCGGAAAGCCAGTCAGCTGGCGAGGGGGATGCCCAAGGGTTTATTTTAAGGCTTTTCTCCCTCACCCCTGTCCTCAGCACCTTCTGTGGACGGGGCAGCTGGTGGTGTTTTTGTGTCAGGGATCCTTTTCCCCCTCACAGCAGAGCCCAGGGCTGCAGGAGGAGGAGCTTCTCAAATCTAACAGACCCCAGAAACCCAGTGGGAGCCTACGGCTGGGAACATTCAAACTCCCTCTTTTCCTAGACTCTCTGGATTGGGGTTTTTCCCGCCCAAGTCTGAGGTACCTGGCAAAATTCCCGAGGGGCAAGGGAGGTGGGTGAAGCCAAGGAGTAGGTGGGCAGATAGGTGGGTGCCTGGCTGCAAAGGATGGCATCTGGGTGTGGCAGGCTAGGCATGGGGAGGGGGGGTGGGTAGGCGCCAACAGCAAGGCCAGGCCAGACTGCCAGGCGCTGGGGACTGGCAGTGGGCCATGGCGCCAGGGGAATGCTGAGCAGAAGGTCCCGTGGACCGTGGCTGGTGCCAGCGAGTGGGGCTGAGGCAGATTTGGGAAGTGGGAGCTAGGCCAAGCTGCCCCAGTGGTTTCACTGTCTCCTTCCTCAGTGAGTGTGTGGGGTCCTGGTGAAGAGCCAAGACAGATTTAGTGTGAGCCGCATGGTGGTCTTTCCATTGCTAGAACCAGCTGAGCTCTTTCCCTGACCACGTGGAAATTTGGGGAGGAGCAGACTGACCCCTTTTTGTTGCCTCTGCTCCTGCCCAAGGGACAGAGACCCTGTCTTCTGGAACCTAGGAGTCCTTCAGTCTTGGCTCTGGCCTGACTCTCTGGTCCTGGACTCCTCCGGCTTTCCTCTGTCCCCTTGTCCCTAATGAGGGTCCTCAAATGTGCACCTGTGGGAATGAATGTGGGGTGAAGGGGGGACTAGGGGCAGGTGGGAATGAATGACGGCTGGCCTGCTGAGTGCATCCTGTCGGCAGGGCTAAGCACAAATGTCTCTGCCTTTTCCTGGCCAGGCCCCAGTGTCTGAGCTTCAGGCTCATTGCCCATAAGGTTTTTGTGCCCTTAGAGGGTGGTTCTCAACAGATAACCCAGTTCTGAGCTGATCCCTAAGATGGGGCTGATGGAGACCCCTAGCAGCTCGGCAGAAGGTAGGACCTTCCCCAGGAACCCTCTTTCACCCCTCCCCTCCCCAAGAGATCAGGAAGGACAGGGTCAAGGCGCCCTCAATGTCTGTCACCAAGGAGAAGGCAGGGTGGGCAGGTTGTGGGGGACGCTGGCAAGAGTGACAGGGCACCATGCCTAGCGCCTCGTGCTGGAGTCGCTGTCTGCTGAGCTGTAGCTCCGGCTCCGGCTTCGGCTCCGGCTCCGGGAGCTACAGCTGCTGCTACTGCGGGTCCAGCTCCGGCTCCGGCTGCGGCTGCGACTCCGGCTCCGGGAGTAGCTGCGGCTGGTGGAGCGGCTGCTGCTGCTGCTGTACCAGGAGGAGGCGCTGCTGAGGCTGCTGGACGAAGAGGGGCTGGGCCGGTAGTAGGGGATGGGGCGCTTCCGGGCACTGCAGGGGACAGGAGAGGATGCTTGAGGGTCAGATGTTTTCCAGGTTTACCCGAGAACAGCCCCTTCGTCCCAAGGATATTCAGAGCTGACTCTCTGCGGCCCCTCCAGTGGGTCTTCCTTTGGCTGTGTCACAGGAGGAGACTGCCTAACTTTATCCCAAAGAGCCACTGGTGGATTCGAACTTCTGGGCAGGTGCAGACTTTGGGTTAGCTGCGCAGGTCCCTAGGGACTAGGCCATCAGAGTGCCATCTCCTTTACCCAGAAGTTCTGAGTAGTAACAATTTCCCCATTTTGTCATAAGGCATGTCTGGGGCACAGAACCCCCAGCTGACAACAGAATCTAAACTTTGATTTAAGTTTTGTTTTTGCCATGTTTACTTTTATTGGAAAAACTAAACCCATTGTGGCTCCTAGATTGTGGCTCGTAGTGATCCTGTCGGACAGTCCACTGTCCTGTAGGATTTCCCCAGCTGTAACCACAGAGCTTTCTGTCCTTTCTCCTGTGAAGCAGCCGATGAGTTCAGGTGCCAACTTTGGCTAACAGTCAAAAGACTCTTTCACTGTTGCTGTTCTTTGTCGTCTAGTCGCTTGTAACTCATAGCGACCCTATGTACAACAGCTCTAAACTCTGCTCTGTCCTGTGCCAATCTCATTGTCTCCAACACACTCATCCCAATTGCCCCAGTCACCAAATCAGTCCACCTCCCAGAGGGCCTTCCCCCCCTGCGCCTGCCCTCCACCCTCCCAAGCATGATGTCCCTCTCCAAGGACTGGTCTCTCCTTACAACATGACCAAAGTATGTTAGACGAAGCCTCAGAATCCTTGCCTCCAAGGAGCAGCCCGGTTTAACCCTCTCCAGGGTGAATCTGTTTGTTTTCTTAGCAGTCCATGGTACCCTCAACACTCTTCTCCAACATCAAAGCTCAAAAGCATCAATTCTCTTTCTATCCTCCCTGGTCATTGTCCAGCTCTCTGATGCATAACAAGTGATTGCAAAGACATGGCCTGTACCAGACGCACCTTAGTCTCCAGAGACACACCGTTGCTCTTCAGTACTTTGGAGAGGTCCCTAACAGCAGACTTTCCCATCACAATACGTCTTTTAATTTCCTGGCTGCTGGTGCCAAGAGTGTTGATTGTGGAGCCAAGCAGACTAAAGCTGTGTACAATCTCAATCTCTTCATTTATGAGGAGAAAGGCTGATTTTCCATTTACTAGATAGGAGAGCTGCACAATGACTAGGGATGACAGAAGGAGAATTGATGCCTTTGAGCTGTGCTGTTGGAGAAGAGTATTGAATATACCACAGACTGCTAGGAGAACAAACAAGTTCACCCTGGAGAGGGTTAAACCAGGCTGCTCCTTGGAGGCAAGGATTCTGAAGCTCTGTCTGACATACTCTGAACATGTTGCATGGAGGGACCAGTCATTGGAGAGGGACATCATGCTTGGGAGGCTGGAGGGACAGCGCAGGAGAGGAAGACCCTTGATGAGATGGGTTGATTCAGGTAATGAGGTAAGTGTGTCGGAGACAATGAGATTGGCACAGGATGGAGCAGGGTTTATGGCTGTTGTACAAGGGTATGAGTTGCAGGTGACTCGATGGCACATAACCACATTATAGGAATGGGGAGCATTGGTGGCCCAGTGGCAAGAAGCTGCGTTGCAGTCCCAAACGATGGGCACTCTCCTCTCGCGTGATTAACTGCTTCTGAAAACCCGCTGGAGGGTCAGCTATGGGTCAGTTCTAACTCGCTGGTACACAACATTTATAGGGTTAGGGGAGCTCTGGCGGTCTAGGGGTAAGGAGTTAGGGTGTTATTTATGTACAGATCTGTTAGAGCTAGGCATCAAATAATGTGCTCTGGCTTAAGGGCAGTCTGTCTTCACAGCTCTAGCCCCGCCCCCATGCAAAGCCACCAACCCACACATCTCTCAAGTCCCGCCCACCTAGCATGACCCCACCCCAGCCACGCCCCGTTCTTCCTGTTTACTCCACCTCCTCCACATCTATTTTGTCACAGAAGGGGTTGGGGGAGATGACTCAGCCCTGCCCCCTCCTGGCCTCACCTTGTTATCCTGCGGGCCTCCAGGTGGCTGGGGGAGTCTCTTCGGCGCTTCCTCATAGGCGAGTAGGACCTACGTCTCCGCCTTGCTCGGTCCTTCTGCTGGGAGTCTTTCTCACTGTATTTGGGGTCCCGCTCCCTGAAGGGAGGTGTGGGGGTTACTTGGTAGCTGGGGCTGGCTGATTTCTCACTTCCTTTCCCCAACTGGCCCTTATCCCACCAGGGCCCAGAGTGGACAGGAGGGAAGATGACGGGGCTAAGGAGAGGGGGTGAGCTTGTACAGGGGTGTAGACTTCGTAGGTGAGACCTAGAGGGTGACAGTGTGAATGTCAGTCAAGAAGTCAGTGTCGTGTCTGGCTAAGAACTTTAGGAGTGAAGGATGCATTGTGAGTGCTTGAAAATAGTATGTGTGAGGATGAAAGCTCTAGGGAGGCAATTAGGACACGGGATATATTTAGGACTTCAACCCCTCTCTTGAGGAGCCCGGGTGGCATAGAAGTGGTCAGACCCGAAGGTCAGTAGTTCAAATCTACCAGCCATTCTTTGGGAGAAAGAGGTTGATGTACAACCTTAGAAATCTGAGGGAGCGTCCTCACGAGTCAGAAAGTGACTATGGCAGTGGACTTGGTGCGTTTTGGATTAAGAGAAAAGGAATTACAAGAGCGCTGGGTCATGTCCTCCTGCTGAAGGTGAATCAGAGGGGGATCCAGGCAAAACGGCAGAACTGATGATGGGAGGGTGCCTTCCGCAAGGGGCGGGGCCGTAGACAGGTGAGGCCTCTGGTGGGGCGTGGCCATGTCGAGGGGGCGGGGCCCTGGGCCTGCGGCCGGGTGGTACCTGCTGGGGCTGTAGCGAGAGTAGCTGGGGCTGCGACGGGATCGGGAGCTTCTACTTGGTGGACTCCGCTTGCCGGACTTGGAGGAATAGCTGGGGGACCGGGAGTAGGACCTGGAGAAAAGGAAACAGCCCCTGAGAGGTCTGCTGAGCAGCCGTCAGGAACACCCAACTTTTTATTCGATTGATCTCCTCCTGGCTTTCAGAAATGGGGATCTTTGCCAGAGATTGAAATCCTCTCCCCTGTGTGTTGATTCTGAAGTTCTAACCCACCAGCTGCTCTGTGGGAGAAGGATGGGCACCCTCCTCCTATGTAATTTACTGCCTCTAAAAACCTGCTGGAGAGCTGTGGGTCCGTTCCAACTCGGTGGTACACAGCAAACGTGTGTTGGTTAATGCTGTGAAACCTCTGAGAATGCAAATGCAAAGGGACACCTCTATTTTTCAAAATCTCCCAAGTTTCCCACCTGTCTCTTTATACACATTGTAGTAAAAACTATTTCCAATTTTGCTCCTCAGCCGCACCCAGTTTCCTGATTCAAATGATTTCACTATAGCAACATGGACAATAACTTCTTAAGGAGGGCTTACAATCTCAGCATTTACTAGCTGAATGACTTTGGGCAGGTGACTTGTTTTTTTCACTTCTAAAATGGAGCTAATTTTATGGGGTGGGGAAATCCCCTGTGGCAGTGGTTGGAAAGGTTGATGGTTCAAACCATCCAGTGGCTCTGCAAGAGGTTACAGCCTAGAAAAGGGCATGGGCAGTTCTAAAACCCACTGCAATTGGAAAATCCATTCTCCGGCATTCAACAACAATCCTCTAGGGTTATAAATTGAGTAAATCACTCAGCACACTGTATTTCGTCTTGTGCAGAGCATGAAGGCTGTATCCTCCTTTCAGATCCTCCTAAAGTCAGGATTTCCAGTTAATTTCATTTCGTATATGTTGATTCTAATTGACAAACCCAGACTAGCTATAGGAAGAGGTCAGTCATCGGGGAGAGGTGAGCCAGCCAGGGTCATCCTTGTCTAGCCAGCTCTAGATCATCCCACACATTGACCTAAGACACCCGAGTGAATTTCAGCAAGTGCAGAAAAACCACCCCACTGAGCCCAGCCCTAGCTGCTGATCCACAGAAATGGAAACTAGGAATGTAATTCTTTTTAAAGGACGTTACAGTTTGTTGTGTAAAGTGAAGCTGTTTGATACACAGTAGCTCATCCCCATGCTGATGGCAACAACAACAACTCATGTTATTGTTGTGTACAGTCAAGTCAATGGAAGATATTTTCTGAAGGGACTTGGCAGATGTGAAGGGTTATCCTGGTGGAGGGTGGAGCTGGGAAGTAAGTGGGTCAAGGCACTGGGCTAAGGG
>NW_006399839.1:4752248-4785770 GCF_000299155.1 Elephantulus edwardii | reverse complement strand
GGACATGTTGCCAGGAGGGACGGGTCCTTGGAGAGGGACATCATGCTTGGGAGGGTGGAGGGACAGCGCAGGAGGGGAAGGCCCTCTATGAGGTGGAGTGATTCAGTGACTGGGGCAATCAGGATTGGTGTGTCAGAGGCGGTGTGGTTGGTGCAGGATAGAGCAGGGTTCAGGGCTGTTGTGCATAGGGTCGCTATGAGTCGGAAACGACTCGACGGCACATAACAACAACACCATCAAGTTGGAACTGACCCATAGCTAACCCTGTGGTGGGTTTTTCAGAGATAGAGACCCATCCCATGGAACTACTGATGGATTCAAACCATGTGCCTTCGGGATTGCAGTGCAGCTTCTTGCCACCAGGTTCCCAGTACTGCTCTAAGCGCTTACACACACCTTAGTTTTGAAAACAACCTTTTAGTCTAGTTTTAATTTTGCAGATGAGTAAACGGGCTCAAAGAAGGTAACTGACTTTCCAAAGACCACCAGGTAGTAATGGGCAGAAAGGGTATTCCAAACTCAATTCTGACTCCTTTTCCCAATAATCAGAGCATCTCTACATTACCTTAAATAGCTCTCAGAGGAGGAAAATACTGCAGAGTGAAAGCTAAGACTGCACTCACCTTTTCCCAGAGGAGGTGGATTGGCTCCGGGTATACCTGGGGGAGGCTCTGGGATTTGGGGAGCGGGAGGAGTGACTGGAGGAGCGGGTGCTGGCATAGGAAGGGCTTCGGGAACACCCTCTCATGGGGGAGCTCCGAGCTGTGGATGGGTCCAGGCTGGATTTCTTCACCTCGGAACATTCCAGGCAAGGCGACTGGCATCCCCTGTGAAGGGAGAAGGTCAGTTAGCACTGGACTGCCCTCTGGGCTGCAAGAACCCAGCGCTAATGCTTGTTCATATGTGTGCACCGGCCAGGGAGCGCTCCCAGATCCTGCTGTCCACCTTCAGCTATCCTTCTAGTTGTGGAAAGATTTCCTAGGCAATATGTACCAGAGAGGTAGAGATATGAGAGAAGTAGCATCTAGCATTGACCAAGCGTAGGATGCAATCACAGGTAATACTGGAGGGTATTTCAGGAGGTGGTTGGAGATGAGCATGACATTGTTAGCGTCAGTTTACATGGAGGGAACTGTATCTCCATTTAAGCCCTTCCGGTCCTTAGGATTACAGTAACAAGAAAGCCTTCAGTTGGTGGTGCTGGATCTGCAGAGTGTGTTTAGACACATAATGGAACTGACTAGACTGGCAGATCTCTCTCCTGCTGAGCCATCAAATAGGTGTGTGTGTATAACCCTTGTGCTAACAGGGCCACTTAGACACTTAGAGTTTGCAGTTTCCAAGAGAGAGAGAGTGGGGCTGTGTGCGCGCGTGCATGCACAAGCACAGATTAAGTATAGGGACTTGAGGAAGGAACTGCAATGGGCTAGAGTGAAATAGTGTTTGAAGATGCATCTTTATAGGGAGCACTGGCGGCTTCGTGGTAAGGAGATGCACTGCCAGCCCAAAGGCACGCAGTTGGAATCCCGGTGATGTACCCTCCAGCTGTTTACCTGGGTGAAACATTAATGCTACTGTTGATACTGCCACACTCTGCTGGATCAACTTCCTTTGGAATGATCACAAATACAGGTGTCTTTGCGTTGCTTGGCCAGGTCTCATCATCATTCAGATTTCTTGGTACAGATGAGTGAGCGTGTCTAGTGCTGCATCCATTTGTTGAAATATCTCAACTGGTATTTTGTCAGTTCCTGGAAGTTTGTTTTTCAGCAATGTCTTCTGTGCAACTTGCTTCCCCCCCACCTCCTTTTTTGTATCATCTGTTCTTAATTATATGCAGCTACTTCAAACAGTTGAGCCATTTTCTTTTTCTTTTTTAGAGATTGTTGTTGTTGTCAGGTGCCATTGAGTTGAGCATGACTCATAGTGACACAGTGAACAAAAGATCTGAACCGTGTCCTATCCTGCACCATTCTCACACTTCCAGACACACAAGAGCCCATTGAAGCAGTCACTGTATCAATCCACCTGGTTGAGGGTTTTTCTCTCCTTCGCCGACCCTCCATCCTTCTGAACATCATGTCCTTCTCCAAGGAATAGCACCTCCTAGTAACATGTCCAAAGTATGTGAGGCGAAGCCTCTTTATCCTTGCCTCTCCATAGAGCACTCTGGCTACACCCTTTCCAAGACAGATCTGTTTGTTCTCGTGGCTGTCCATGGGATGTGTTTTCTCCATCATCACAGCTCAGAGGCATCGATTTTTTTTCAGTCATCCTTATTCACTGTCCTGCTCTCAGATGCTGAGCTGGTAACTGGAAAGACCATTTGGAGGTGGAGCTCCCTGTTTAAGACAGACTAGGAAGCAGGATGGGATATCTACTTCTTAAAGGCTTTTGTAAACTCTGAACACTTTGTTTGACTGTGTCTAAGTGGTACAGCACTTGATTGTCAGTTTGCTGTACTGAGATAACTGACGTTGCTGTGATACGGAAATCTGTGCCACTGGTATGTCAAATGCCATAAGGATTTCCCATCGCGGGCAATTTTTTTTTTTTAAGAATTACTGCACACTTTTATTTCAGTCCTGGAGAACTTGCCTCCACCTCACCTCACCCCTACCACAACACTGAGCCATTTGCTTTGAATCTGTATAAAAAGTAAGTTTATTCAAGTAAGTAGGACAGTTGTCCATGGCTATGTGAAAATGACAACAGTGACATGTAGGTGGTTTACATTAGGGACATTCTGGTGTTGACCATTTTGTAGATGAACCACTTGAGATCCAGGAAGAGTAAAGGCTCGTTCCAAATCACCCAAAGCACAGGAACTGTTTCATGAATCCCCCCCTTGGTTCAGATCATGCTGGGAGCCTGTTTGGTTCTCAGTAAGGGAATGTTCTCTTGAGGTCAATTCAAATCATGTAAGTCTGTTTTTCAAGGATATTTATGACTCGTCCCAGCTCACTCTTTCAGTCTCAGCTCTTGCCACTCTGCCCTCTTGGCTCCGGTCACCCTACAGTATTTGTTCCTCCTGGAATCTGTTCCTTTCTCCCAACCTTCCAGTATGCCATTCCCACTGCCTAGAATGCTCTTCCCTCCTCTGCCACTTTGAGCCCTACTCATGGGTCACACTCACTCTGACCCTATCTGACCTGGGGGGCTTCTTTAATGCCCCTCTCAGTCTGGGTTCCATGACCTTGAATGTCTGACCTCAGCCCCCAGCCCTATGCCCTCTCTATCCTTTCATGCTCTCTCTGCTCTTATCACTGTTAGCTGTCACTTCCTCCACCAGATAGTCTCCTCAGGGACAAGACTCAGGTCTCCCTGCATAGTCTCCCCCGGCCTTGCACAGGACCTGGTTATCAAGTCAGACTGCCACATCTCTCTCTTGTGCTACCAGGGTTCCTTGTGTATATCCAAGGGCCTCAGCAAGTGGGCAGCTGTGGTGGCCTAGTGATGAGGAGCTGGCACAGCCAACCCAGACGGATACGGTTCGAATCCACCAGCTGTTCTGCAGGAGAAAGATGTGCCATCAACTGGTGTGTGATTTACTGCCTCTGAAAACCCCTCTGGAGACTTGACTGTGGGTTGATACAAAGTAGACAGATGCTACATCACCCCAACAGTAAACAGCTAGTTATTTCATTAACCCTTTGAACCACTTCACTGTCCTTGGAACTTGAAAAGTAGCATCTTTCTGCTTCCCAACAATAACTTCACGATGCTGATACTTTTCTTATCCCCATTTCACTGACAAACCCAGATGTCACCTACTCACGCCCCCCTAAAACCCCAGGCTGATCTGTCCATCTCCAAAACCTGTGTCCCTCCCTCTCCCGCTGCCCCCTCCACTTCCAGCTTCCATTCTTCTCTTGATTTAGAGTTCGCTGTCTCTTCCACTGAGCCCATATTTATTGAGCCCTCCCTGCTCATAGCTGGCATGACACAGTAAATAGCTGTAGATTTAATGATCAATATTTCAAAGTGAAAGGCTGAGTCTCAATTATTTAATTTCACTGTCCGTACAGATAAAAAGAGGCAGGTAACGCTACTTGTCCCGAAGGCGTCAGCTTGAAATCTAGAAAAGACTGCATCGCGTGGTCCTGCCGCTCGTTAGCCCAATCTCTCACGTGCTCCGAGCCTCGGTTTCCCCACCTTTCGATGGGGACACAGTAGCACCCACCTACCCACTGGAGGGTCGTCTGGGTCAGTTCTGGCTCAGCAGTACATAACCACCACCACCGTGTAGTTAAGGCTCAGTAAACTAGCTGCTGTTGCTGTTATCCCGAGGACAGCAGTAGCTCAGGGGCAAGATCCTTGCCTTCCATGCGAGAGCCCTGGGTTCAACTCTCAGTCTGTGCATGGCCCTAAGTTATCTGTTACGAATGTATATGTGTGGCTGTGATGATGACCAGGTTTCAACAGCATTCAGACTAGGAAGAAAGGTGTGGCAGTCCACTTCTGACAGTGAGACAAGGAAAACTATAGATCCTGACGGTGCAGTGCCCCGCCGAGCACGGGGATGGTGCAGGCCTGACAGCATCTGGTCCTTTTGTCCGTGTCACTGTGGGTGGTGGCTGACTCGATGGCAGTTAACAGCGCACGGCTTCTGATTGCTGGCGTTGTGGTTGTTATCGCAGTGTGAAGTTTTCTTGTGTAACAGCACTTCGGTGTATCAGAGGACACACAGCCTCCCTCTCCCGCATGTGGGAACATTACTGCGTGTTCTTGGAGATGCTGGCATTTGCTCTGACTCGGCCAAGCTGGGCTGTGAGCTGAGGCCAGGGATGTCCTCGGCAGACAAGCCAGAGGCCAGGTCTCCGTGTGGATGCCAAGCTGCTGCTGGTCCAGGACTCAAGTGGAGACAAAGGGTGGCTTGTCCTTGAGGAGGCTGTTAACTGGTTCAGTGCTGTGGTTTGGGTCATCATTCCAAAGCCCTGGCCACTTGGAACAAAGGCCCCACAGGAGGAGAGTGTGTAGAGCTAGTGTGGTCCGTTCCCCAGCCAGTCTCTTCCGGCCCCTCCTCCTGCTCTGCATCTGTCCCCGGAAAGCCTGGGAACAGGACGCTGCCACTGGAGTAGCTCCAACCCCAGTGCCTGGCACAGCGGATGTGCCCGAGGCCGAGGTGAGAGGGAACTTGTGGTCAACTGTAACCTTGTCAAATGCTTTCTCTCTGTGGTTGTCCTGTGACACTATTCTCAGTAATTAGCATTTTGCTGGGATTTCTTCGGTGTTAAAATAAGGGACAAGGAGGTGGCGGCATTGCAGCTAGCTGGTGGGTGAGAATAGAAAAGAGACTTTTGCAGTTAAAATGCTGTTGATGTGTGCAGATGGGCAAAAAAAGGTGGCACATCTCACGCGGAATTATCCCGTGGTACATACTTACATGACAGTGGCTTAAAATTACTTCAATGGTGAGGTTTTTTTCCCCCTGTGATTATTGGGAATAGAGATTTGTTTTTGCCTAGCTGCCTCTATTCTTCTTTCTAGTAATACCATCCTGGTATTTCCTCCAGAGAACCCGTCTTCCCCAAATGCTAGTGTTAAGGGGGAAGATCCGACTGTTGAACCCAACACATGAGAGAGCATGTGCTGGAACAAGTAACACACACTAATTAACGAGAGCACGCCCCTCCCAGGCCACAGGGGTTGACTTAGGGCCAGACAGATGACCCAGCTTGGGCCACGTAGAACATTTGTCCTGGTATTTTGCTGAAACCAGTTGAAAACTCATTACCACTGAGTTGGAACAGACTCATAGCTGACACTCCAGAGGATTTTTCAAGGGTTGTACAATGCATGGGAGGAGACTGCCCAGCTTTCTCCTTTAGAGCAGCTGGTGGATTCAAACCTAGCACGTGTAGATTGGCAATGTAACTTCTTACCCACTAGTCTACCAGAGCTCCTGAAATCAATGGAAAAGAAGCTTGCTAAACCCGTAGAATATATATGCAGGTTGACATCTGTCAATGTTTGGGGATAGAGCCAATAAAAATAGAAGTAGAGCCAACAGAAATAGAACTAGAATTAAGGGATTGAATGGAAGAGACAAATTCCCAGATATATCTTAAATCACCCGCTGAGCCAGTGCTCTGGACTGAGCTGTGTCCTGTGTCCCCTCTAAAGATATACAGACACCCAAACCTCTACACCATCATTGTCATAAAAAAGTATCTATCTACCCTGGATCCAGCTGTACCTGAAGCTGCATTGAGCTGGATAGTCATTTTAAATAAGCGTCTCAAGGAGCTGGGTGAGAAACCGAGGTGATAGAGCTAAAGTGGGATCCCTCCCCCCTCCGAAGGACACTGACCTTGACTCTCTGCCCCTGGTGGAGGGGGAGAGATTCTCCAAAGTTGCCCCCTTGTTCTGGGGGGAGGAGGTGGTGAAGGAATTCCCTGAATCCGAGGTGTTGCCACTGTTGAGCTCCTGACTCTTGCTCAGGCCCCCACCGGGGCTCCCCTTCTCCTGACCCCGCGACCTGGCCGAGCCGGCTTGTGTGGAAGGTGGCGAGGAGGTGTCATTGCCTGAGTCATATTCCTGGGAGCGTCCTCGGGAGGTGGGTTGTGGGCTGGCTGTTTTGGTAAAGAGGTCAGCAGCAGACCCCGACCCAGTGATCTGAAAGCAAAAAGACCCGTTGGACACTGCTGAGCCCGGTGCCTGTGGGCTGTGTTTAAATAACCAAGAAACGTTTACTGTCATGATGCACTCACTGTAACGAAAGGAGAGAGAGAGAGAGAGAGAGAGGAGAAGAGACGCCCAAAAACAAAACACAAATTCCTGAAAGAATACCACAGAAAGGAGATATTTGTTTACCCCCTGCTAGGATAACTGGAAGGTTTAGGTATCATGCAGAGAAAAAGCATGCGATCCAGATTTAAACAAAAGAAAAAAGGAAATTATATGGAATTTCATTTCTAATGAATTAACTCAAACAAAAAAGGAAACTCAATAGAAAGGGGAGGGGTGTAAACACCCTTAACTCAACCTGAAAAAAAAATAATAAAAAATAAAGGGGGGGGAGAAATGGGGCTATGGGCCTAAAAATATATATCTTGGAAATTAAAAAAAAGGAGATAAAGCCAAAAAATTTCAACTTCAACCAAATCTTCAATGAATTTGCCTTTTTTTTTTTTTTTTAAGAAAAAGTTGCCTGAATAGAAACCTAAACAAATACCACAAGGGGAAAAGAAATGGAATCAAGACGAGAGGGTTTCTTTTTGGGTTCTTAAAATATAAAGTCAAGGTTTCAAACTGACACTTTGTGAAAATTTTCAACTTAAGGGGAAAAGAAAGGGGGGGGACAAAAAAAAAAAGGAAGTCAAACAGTCAGACTGAAAACAAATGAACAAAAAAGGTCTCTACGGATATTGGTGTGCGTCCTTTTCCCCCTGTAGAAGGTAGCTAAAGCTCTCAGGTGGCTTCTAATAAATTCTCTCATGTCTTTGCGGATTATATCCACTTACCAAGCAAGAACTCCTCCTTTAGAAGGTAGGTAAGGTGTAAGAGAAAGGGAAGAGCGGGCAACGTGAGTCCATTGTTAGAGTCGCAAATGACAAGAAAAAACACACACCTTTCTGCACATCCTCACACTTGGCCCTGAACTTAGAGCTCTGGCTGTTATGCTCTTGGCAGGTGGGGCATCCATTCCACGTTTGGTTTTCTCACTGGGTGACCGCAAGCCATCAACTCCGGCTTAGTCCCTCGGGCTGCCCATGCTGCACTGCACATGGCGGCCAGAGTCTATGTCTGGTGGTGGTGGTTGTGTTGGGCGGGGTGGGGGACACCGGATGTGCTTGCAACAAAGAGCTGTGGAAAGGATTTGGGGCTCTGGCTTTGCAATGAGGAGGGCTCCTCCTGGATTTCTGCTGGGGGCTAGTCTAGGGGGCATGGAGGAATGAAGAGGTGAGGGAGAGCCAGCGCTTTGGCAGCCACATTTACTAGTATAATGGTTTTCTTAAAACAGTCAAACTAGTATCACTGCTGGGGTGACACAGTGGCTCTGGTCCTGGATTTTGTCAGTAGCACCGTGCTTACTTATGGATAAGGGGGATCCTTGTTCTGGATCTCCTCCAAATGATAACCTTCCCCATAGGGTGAGAAATCTATGGTCCAAGAGGGAATTTCTTTTCCCCAGACTACTCACCCTATAGGGAGCTCTGCTCACTTATTGGTAAGGAATTATGCTGCCAGTACAAAGGTACATGGTTCGAATCCCACTGCTCTGCTGGGGAGAGATGGGCGGTGTCCTGCCATGTGACTTACCGCCTTTGAAAACCTGCTGGAGGGTCAGCTGTGGCTTAGTTTTATCACTGGGTGACCTCAAGCCATCAACTTAACACAACTACACAACTAATTCTATGATTCTTAAGATCCCAGAATTCTGTTTTAAAAGGCTCTTGAGACCCTACTCGGGGGTCTGTTATTTTTTCATAGAGCCCCCTTCTCCTGAGGGTGGCCCACGCGTCAGGTGGGCACACTCCTAGGCCCATGGATGGCTGTTTGGACAGGATGGAGATATCCAGGCTGAGAGGTTTACATGCATGTGTGTGAAGCCTCGCATGGTGTAGAATGGCACTGGAGCTGGGAAGAGAGGGAGAACCTGTGGCCTAGGGACGGGCCCGCCATGCTCACACCTACCACTTTGAGGGACTGGCAAGTCTCAATTTAAAATGGACGTTCTGAATCTTTATGGATGTATGCATACCAAAACAAGAGAACATACGTTTAAAACACTGTTGGCTTGATTCATAAATTCTGTGGCCCATAGCCTGTGAGCCTCAGACACTACAGATCTTCAGGCAAGCTAGACCCACAAGAACCTCACTTTACTCCAGGTACCTAGGACCTAAAGGAGTGAGACTTTGGAGTTGACTTAGGGAACCATTTCTGCCTTCTCTGCCACATAGAGACGCCAGAAATGTGACAATGAAGCTCTAACTCCGGCAGCTCAGAAGTCGGCGTCTGGAGCCAGGGAGGTGGGACTTTGTGGATTTTCCCGGGAAGCTCTGCACACAGATAAGGACCTCCTCTGACTTAATCATGTTGTACTCAGTACCCTTGCCATTTTACCTTCTTGGTGATGCAGCTAGCTTTGCTTGTTATAGACAGAACCTTAAAATACGTTTGCCCAGATAGAGCTGTCTAGGGATTGAGATGTGTGTGGAAGTGATTCAAAAGGCCCTTTTGCCACTTCACACTTGCCTCCCCTTTACAGTTTAGATGCCACCAAGCCGAACTCTTCCACCACCATGGAGTCCAGGGGTAATATGCATTGCCAGCCGCTTCCGCATGCCCACTAGTGTCTGGCACTGACCGTGTCAGCAATCTTGCTGGATGAACAGAACTGGTCCCTTGGAGGCCTCTCTGGTTCGTCCTAACTGACCTCACTGATGCAGATGGCTGGTGATCATGCTCGGGTGGGCTGCTCCTGACTGACTGACCACCGGCCTTGGGGATCTGATGGCTATTTCAGGAGAGATGGGCTCCAGCAGGCTCAGTATGGGTCTGGGCAGCCCCTTTGCTAAAGCTTGTGCTCTCAGAACCAGCTCAGGATGGGGCACGTGAGCTCGAGCACCTGTAGGCTCAGCTGGAGGACAAGGTCTGTAGTGGGGGGAGGAATACCCTTTGTCCTTCCTCCCCTTGGCAGGTCTCAGACCCAGGACCTGGAAGCACACACACAGGGGTGCTGTTCGCAGCTTGCCCACCGCCAGGGCGTCAGGCGATCCAGATCTGAGAAACCTTCTGGAAGGGACGAGCTGAGCGGGATCTTTCCACTCTCATTTCTTCCCTTTACTAATCTGTTAAAAGGTTCCACCATGGCCTTGGTGTGAGATTTATAGCCTCTGAAAACCCGCCCAGAAGGTCAACTATGAGGCAGTTCTGACTTGATGGCACACTGACACTACTGGTGACGATGTTAGGAGCCATGGAGTTGACACGACGCATCGTAACCATAGGAACCAATCTGACCTGCCCTTTCCCCCGCCCTTCTCCCCGTCTCTGATATGCACAAGCCAAGTCAGCCCATCGTGTTGGGGGTCTCCCTCTGACCCTTTCCCCCTCTGTCCTTTCTCAAGGACTCCTCCTGACAACGTCCCCACAGTATGAGACACCTGGTTTCGCCATCCTTGCCTCTCAGGAGCACTCTGGCTGCACTTGTTCCATGAAATACCTGTTCTTTCGGGAGCCCATGGGGTGTTCAGTACTCTCCTCCAACACCACAGCCCAAAGGCATCAATTACTCCTCTGTTCATTCTTTTTCATCGTCATACAGTGTCAGCAGTTCCAAATTAGGATTCTCAGCTAGGTGATTTGGGAGCAGGGTTTGAAAAGGCCAGTAAGACCACAACCAGCTGCCACTGAGTTGACCCTGCCTGGTAGCATCATTTACATCAGAGTAGAACTGCGTTCCATGTTAAGTAGACAATGGCTGGGTTTTGTATATTTGTTTGTTTCAGAAGTAGATTGCCAGCTCTTTCTTCCAGGGCACTTGAGGATAGATTCAACCTATCAACCTTTAGCTTACACCAAGGGAGTGCATTAAGTGTGTGTACCACCCAGGGACCCTGAAGTGTGTTCAGAAAAAGCAAACTCACGGCCAACAATAGATTCTGACTCCTAGCAATCCCCATCCCCGCAGGTTTCTGAGACCCTAAATCTTCTTGCCCTTGTTTCTTTCACGGAGTGGCTAGGGGAAGTCAAACTGCCAACCTTTTGGTTATCAGCTTGATACATTGTGCGCTATGACACCAGGGCTCCCTGAATAAACAGATGACTCATGGTGACCCTGTCAACAGATCTGAACCCTGTCCTAACCTATGCCATCCCACCATCTCCGACACACTCGAGCTCACTGCTTTGGTGACTGTGAAAATCCATCTGGTGAGGGTCTGCCTTTCCTCCATCCCTCCACCTTTCCAAGCATGATGTCCTTCTCCAAGGAATAGCCTCTCTGAGCAACATGACTGAAATATGTAAGATGAAGCCAAAGCTGCCTTGAATGAAGAGGAGAGGTTAAACCGCCTACTTAACCTCCTCAGTCAGACACCCGTGGACTGGGCACAGCCAGCAGGGTACCCCACCCCTAGCAAGTACTGAAAGTATGAGTCTTCTGGATCTATTTGATCTTCTTTTCCAAGTGGAGTAGGGGTTGCAAGCTGTAACCTAAAGATGTCGGAGTTTCTCCTGCTGCTTTGAGCTGCACCCACTTGGATTTTGTCATTATGAGCCTGGGCGTGCTCTATCTGTATTTCCAGATGGTAGAAACACATCCATAAACTCATCATTAGAGAGGTCTGGGCCATCTAATAGCCTCCTGCCCCCACGCTCCACTGTTTTTAGAGCTCACCATTCACCCCAGGTGAAAAGAAGGGAGTTTCAATTGAGGGAAGCCCCAGGCAGAATGAAGTTACGGCTCTGAAAACTCAGGTGAGACTTAGTCCTAGACATCAGGATAGACAGACAGGCTGCCCTCCACTCCTGTCTCTGCCCTCCGTCTCTGATGTCTCCCTCCTTTGGCAGTCTAGATTCACACAGTTGACCACTTGGCATTGACAAGATGGCTCCCTTTTTCCCTCCTCTCTCCTCATTTAGAAAATGAAACCAACTTCTCCCCTTGGAAGCTAGGATTTTGAAACTCTGTCTCACATACTTTGGGCACGTGGCCAGAAGAGACTGGTCCTTGGAGAAGGACATCATGCTCGGAAGGGTGGAGGGACAGCACAGGAGAGGAAGACCCCAGACGAGATGGATTGATCAGGGACAGTGGGGGTCTGGTGTGTCAGAATCAGTGTGACAGGTTCAGAACAGGGCAAAGTTCAGAGCTGCTGTACACAGGGTCACTATACATCACAGGCAACTCAACGGCACATAACAACAAGAATATACTATATAGGCTGGTTTTTGTTTTTTTAATTTAAGCCCCTTGTTTAGAGTCAACAAAACCCCAAGGAGGGTCTTTGTATTTGAAAGTCTGTTGTTACTATATTTTGGAGAAACATTCTAAGTCATACAGAACTTTTCTGTCAATATGCTGTACTGGGGTAACCTGGGGTTGCTGTGATGCTGAACCTTGTGCCATTGGGGTGCCAAATGCCATGTGGACAGTGTTTGGTGGAGCTCCCAGTTTAAGACAGGTTTGGAAGGAGAAATAGCACCTACTTCCTAAACAACATGCCTCTGGAAACTATGAACTTTGATAAATGACGATAGTTACAGAAAGGCTTCAGGCCTTCATGGGGTCGCTATGAGTCATGCTCGACTTGATGGCAGTCAACAACCACAACAACAGTCAAGTCAGAACTGACTGCGGATTTCTCTTCCATGTGAGTGACTGACTGCTCAACCCTCCTACTTGGCAGGAACTTGTTAGGAAGAGTCACCTTTGACCCACTGTTGCCTAATGGCAGTTCCCCACCTCCTTACCCAAGGCTGGTCCCCTCACACAGGGCTCCCTTCCTGGAGCCAGTCTTCACTCTTCCTGTGAGAGAGAAAGATGGGCAGTCCCCTCCTGTGTGATTTACAGCCCCTGAAACCTGCTGAAGGGTCAGCTATGAGTCACTTCCCTCTTGACAGCCAATGAATTAGAGTTTCATCAGGCTGTAAATCTTCATGGGAGGAGAGCACCCATCTGTTGCCCTCTAATTGCTAGTGACTTTGAACCACTGACTCTCTGGTTAGCAGCCTGATGCATCACACACTGTGCTAAGCACCCACTACTGTCCAGTTGATTGTGGCACAGAGGGACATCAAGTCCCACAGCTGATGAGTCTTCCTGGGAGAAGACTACCCATCTATCTGTCACGGAGCCATTCCCTGGGGAATTCAGATCCCTGGGGACATGCAGCCTCTCGGGAGTGTACCACTGACACACACACACACGCAGCAACGACAACTCTCTGTCTCACACACACGACAACTCATGGTCAGTGGTGAGGAACTAACAAATATTTCCCCTTCTCCCCCTCTTCGTAGTTCCTGTTTCTAATTTTTCGCCTCTTAAGCTGGCTTCCTCGTCTCCTTCCTTTATCCACCCCGCACTAACACTTGGGTTTCTAGTAAGTCATTAAATCCCCCCACCATGAACTCCAGCTCACTGGCTGCCGTTTCCCTGGGAGTCTCTCTCGGCCCTCCAGGGAAGCCGGCACTGGTATTTATTGTTTTTGTTTCAAATCATTATTTAATCAAGAACAGGGAGGGGAGGAGGAAAAAAAAAGGCAACTTCTCACATTTCAAAATTTCATTTCAGCTGAATTCTGAGATCAAGAGGCTGCATGGCCTAATAGGTTACAGAAATACAGTCAAGAGGAGAATTCCAATTAAACTGAGCAAGTCCATTGGCCGCGCCTCAAATGGCCCCATGGAGCGATAGGACCATAAATTTTCCCTCCTTCTCTGCCATATGGGAGACTGGAATTCTCGTGTGACTATATAGGATTGTGGTTATTCCTTGAGAAAGAGAAAGGCAGAACAAAAATTGGATTTCACAAAGACGTGATGCTTCTCCTTGATTGCTTTTCTCTTTTGACTCCCTGATAAGGGAGCCTACAGATTTGGCTTATTGACCCTTGTTGTTAGTTGAACCGTTGAGTCAGAACCGACCCATAGCTGACCCTCCAGCAGGTTTTCAGAGGCAGTAAATCACAGTGGAGGAGATGGCCCATCTCACTCCCGTGGAGCAGCCTGTGGATTCGAACTGCATGCCGTCATGATTGCAGTGCAGCTTCTTACTCCTAGACTACCAGAGCTCCGTTGAAGCAGTTCAGTTGAGAGGAGGACACACTGGAGAAAGAGAAAGTGTCCACCAGAGATAGTTGGAACTCCTTCAGTGGGGTCATCGCACAGGGAGATGGGATGGGCCTCTGCTCAGGAGAGAAGGGGTCAAGTTCATCTTTCTTGAGGGCCCATTAGCTCCCAGCAGCTTCTCATGATTCTGCTAGACAATCATTCACCAGCCCACCCAAAGTGAAGTGCAGAGAGTAAGTTCAACATAGAGAGATGCACACCTAGCTAGACACACTTCAGGGAGCCCTGGGGGACCTCGTAAGCGGAGGGCTGCTTGGCTGTCCACAGACCATGCCTGTCTGGTAATTCAAATCCACTGCATGGGAGAAAGATGGGCCCTCTCCTCCCATGTGCTTTACAGCCTTGGGAACGCAGTGGGGTTCAGCTGTGAGTCAGCTTCCACCCAACAGCAATGAATGAGACGCATTTGATTAAAGCTCATCCTTTCTTTGATGTCATGACCTCTTTACGTATTTTTAGTGATAGAACATGATGGGAGTGGGGGTTTTATTTGTCTCATTATGCTTTTTTCCTTTCCTGCTCTTGGCAATATTAACACATTGCCGCAAATGACAGCAAATGTGTTTCAAAGCAGGTCGTCAATTTAAAAGTGTGCAGCAATGTGTTAAATATTGTCAAAACCAGGTCACTTCCATCTTTGTGGAAAAGGGTCCACAAGCCACACACCCTTCTGCACTTTGGTTACTCGGTCTCTAATCGGCATTGAATGGCTTTGGTCTCCCGGTAAAACAAGGGTTCAAAGCCATTTGTAGACCATGTTAGAGCCTGGGTCTGAGGGCCCAGCAATACTCTAAGAACATCATGCCTGGGCTTATTTGGTGTAAACTTATCAAAACCACTATAACAAAGAATTGCAATAACCTCTTCTAGCTAAACCCACTGCTCTCAAGTCAGTTCAACTTACAGCAGCCCTGACGGAGTGGGAGTCTCTCCTCATTGGACAGTGGAGCACTGCCCCATGGGAACAGGCTGTAACTCTTCCCGAAAGGAGCCTGTGCTGTCTGTCCTCTGAGGAAGATTCATATGCTGACCTTTTGTTAGCCAAATGCTTTAACCCTTGTGCTACACCAGGAACTATCACATTTTCAGGATTAGGTACCAAGAGTTAGACGAAGCTCCGTATACAAAGAAACAGCTTCAGGAAGACAAGAACTACTTGAGTATTGTTCAAATCTGTCTAGGTATTTTTTTTTTTAACAAAGGAATACCTCGTTTCATCCTCACGACAGCCCCGTGAGGGTGACATGGTATGACGAGCCCAAAATAAACATGAGAAGACTAAGGCTCAGAGATGTGAAACGATGGAAACCACGTGGTCTCTGAGGTCACACTATAGGTCCAAATGCCAGCCTTTTCATTTAATGGGTATCTCTGGCTTTTTCAGAACTGTAATTTCCTGATCATGAAAGTGGAAGTTCCCACAAAGGGCTGTTCTCAGGAGCAGACAAGCTGGTGCCCGTGAGGGGAGCGGTAGTGGGGTCGTCTGTGGGGACCGGGGCCGCTAACCCAGAGGCTTGCGTGTCTGTGGAGGTTCAAATCCACCAGCAGTCCCGAGGGTGAAAGATGGACAGTCTCCTCCCGTGTGATTTACAGCCTCTGAAAACCCCCTGAATAGTCAGTTATGACTTGGTTCTGGCTTTATGCCAAGGAGTGAGAGTGGAGACACACATCAAGAATCCCACAGGAGGAGATGTGCAGCATGAAGCATACTTTACTTACAGGTACCAAAACCCCTGCTGCTTTTGAGTTGAATTCAACCCACAGAGACCGTCCCTCATTTTCTGAGGCTGTGAATCTTTATGGGAGGAGACCCGCCCATCTTTCTCCATAGAGCAGCTGATGGATTTGATCTGCTGACCTTTTGGTTAACAGTGTAATGTGTAACACATTGTTCCATCTAACCCTCAGAACTCCTCATTCCAAAGGTAGGCAGAGAGTAAACAAGACTCAGTGCCAGAATGCCCAGACCAACCCCAAAACTCAGATCTTCACCACTATCATCTGGTAACTCTTCCACTTACATGAACCATTTTTTTAGACTCCTAACTTTTGCTTTTGTGCAGGTTTTGCTTAGCAAGGGATCTGTGCCAAGTATTGGCTCAGACTAGAGAGAGGAGGACAAAGGAACCTTCCTTTCTCTGTGGTGCAGCTTCAGCCTTGATCAACCCCTTCCCGAATCCCTCTCCAGTTAAAGTGGACTTGATCGATCACACCACGTAACAGGGAGAGGCTTTGGCTTACCTATCTATGGTGCTTCCGGTCTTCCCTCCATGCTACCTAGACTTTCTAGACAGGGAGTCACAATCCAAACCAGTCCTCCTCGTCCCCCCTGGGAAGCCTTACTAAGTCAATTCACCTGACTCCCAACTAGACAGTGGTGATAATAATTTCTCCCACTTCAAAGAACTGTTTTGAGGAGCAGAGGAGGAAAGGTGTATGTCAGTGCATGACACATAGTGGTAGTTACTCCTTTATCAATTATCTTGACCTGGGGAATGTCTGCCCATCCTCCAAAGCCCAGCTCAAGTGTCCTGTAAGGCATCCAGATGAGACCCGGCTTTCCCCAGCATTACTGCCAGGGATGACTTCTATTTTAAAATTGCTTTTGCGTGGATACTGCTCCATCAGGACAGTTGACCCTGGCGCTGGAGAGGTGCTAAGGCATCACTCTTTAGCTGCAGGGCCATGAGAAGGTTCAGGAGGACCCAGGGCAGAGGCTGAGGGGGAGGTAGGTGGAATAGTTCTCATTTATATGCACAAATTTGAGTATGTAACAGTTGTACCTATTAAAATATGTTGTTTCCTGGCACCGACAAAAATTCCTTCTCTCCTTACTGTGCTCATCACAGTCCAGTGCAGCATGCTATTGATAACCAGACTGTGAGTCCCGGTGGTCAGAGATTTATTCATCTCTCTGTCCCTTGTGGAGTTAGAGGGTGGGTGGAGGAGAGAACAGTGAACTGATGGAGGGATGTCCATTTGCATCTGGACTCTGACAGAGCAACAAGGCCTGTGGCTACCTTCAGGTCACCAACTAGGATTTCACTAAGGTACAGCCCCCGAAGCGCATGTTCCTAACTTTAAATGCACCCCTTTGATGTAATGCGCCCAGCCTTCATCTTGTAGAGTTGTGCATGTAAAGATGCCTATGACTGACTGTGACAGGAGCTGGGCAGAGATGACCTTGTGTCCTTGGTCACCTCCAGAGCCTCATCTGAATGTCCTGTGCTCTGTGTCGCCTCTGGGTCATGACGCATGCTAGCCTTTCCCCAAAACGCTATTTCCATCCCCAACTCTAACCTTTGTTTCTCTCTCTCATTGGCTAGCTCCTGTTGACCTGAAAATTTTCAATTGGCACCTTCTATGTCCTAACCCTTTGGACACTTTGCACCCATCACAACATCTCACAATCAATTACTGTTTATTATTCAAAACCTCTCCCCTAAAAGGCAAGGATAGTTCCTTATTCGCTGGGTCCTGATAGCCACGTCAGAACTCATTATAGATGCTCAGTCGATACTAGTAGACATGAATGAGTGGAGAGTGGGCCGATTATCACGACTATGCCATTATCTTGAACAGAGAACTGGGGGGAACGTGGGACCCCAGAATACCTTAGAAGCAGGACTCCTAGAAAATCTCTGGCTTCAGCTCCAACCTGGCACGTCCTATTACTGCCTTTGTGAGAAAGAAGACAAAGGCTGTCATACGGCATGCATGCAGGAGACCAGATCTGAGGGCGTCTGATGCTTCCAGGAACCAGATAACTGTGTTGTACAGGGTGGGGTTTGGCGTCCAGCTACCTTCTAGCAGAGAAATGCACCTGGGAAGCAGGGGGCCTGGGTCTGGAATAATAATCGCAGCCACTTCTGTTGCTCCTACGACCGCTAACACTTCTCCAACTTCCACACTAAGACCAACTAGGAAGAAAGGCCTGGTGAGGATCCTGGCTGATTAGGATGGTCTGTCCTGTTGCCTGTACGGCCAATTCTAAGGTAGCCAACAACATTAACATCGCTACTATTATGACTGCTGTTTCTACTGCCACTACTGAAAGCATCATGTATATCATGAACTACAGGCCTTTTATAGCCAAAGTTTTTACTTGCGTTAAGTCACTGAATCCTCATAGCAATCTTACAAATGAAACCCTACGATACCCTCCATTTTGAAGATTGAGGAAACTGACACTGGAATGCTTATATAATTTGTTCAGGATACTGAATGAGAAAAGTAAATTAAAAATCTTAAATATTGTCATCATAATATCTGTTAATACATGATGAGGTTTTTTGCCATGTGTGGGACTCAAGTTTATAGTATTACTTTTTTTTTTTTTTACTTTCTAAAAACCCATCTTCTGAAGAAAAGACTTTGATTATCTGAAGGGGTCATGACATAGAAAGTCTTCCTCTAACTCAGAGCCAGGATTTGATAGCTTCTGAGGTGAGGTGAGTTTTTAAGGCCAAGCTGTTTTAAATATGCGTAAACTCTGTCTTGTAGGTCTTCTAACGGGAGCTAGGGCCATACGGGATTAAAGTTTCTCTTGTCAGAACCACAAACAGCCTTTGTGTTTTAGGAAAGAAAACTACCCGCAGTCAACCTGGAACCCCACCAATAGACCCAGCTTTAGGCAACATATTGACAGATAGAGACCTGATTAGGAAACCATCTCAGGCAGGTGATAAAGCACAAGCCATTTGCTCCCAATGTCACTTTGCAGTGAGAGTCAACTGAGGGCACCCACACATAGCATGATTTCAGAGTCTGGACAAGTCCTCCCTAACTTAAGAACCTTCTTCAACCTCTTATTGCTCATTTTTAAAGTTTACTTTCCCCCTTTGTAACAAGTTCAGGAGACAAGTGTAGTAAATGTGCCCATTTTTTTTTTTCTTTCTTTAAGATTTGGAAGCCGAAAGGGACAATATATTCTGTCCAGCCTAGAACCCAGGCTTCCACACTCCCTGCCATACTGGGAAGACTCCAGTGGACCTTTTCCATCTGTAAGTACTTGATATTCATAGACAACTCTATAAGGGAGAGGTCGGGGGAGGGTTGTTGATGGTTCCATAGAGGCAGAGGAATTGTACAAAATTAGACTTTGGTGATACAAATGTGCTTTAATTAAGAATTTCCCAGAAGGCTCTGTAGGAATGCACCATTGTGCCTACCTTCCCCAACTGTATTATCATATCCTGACCTTGCTACCAGCACCTCTTCCTAAGAGAAAGGAACCTTTACGTTTATTCGTCTGTAGCCTTGTAGGTAGGAAAAGGTCTCATCACAGCAACTGTTAAATCAACTCTTATTTCTCTATTTGTCCCTTTAGACTTAACAAGACATTCTCTTACTGGATATCCCCATCAATCCCAGATGGAAGTGATACTATTTCAGGTTTACTCAAGAGAAAACAAAGAGTTCAAAGAGGTTAAGCAACTTGCCCAAAGTCCGGAAACGGCAGAGCTGGGACTTAGACCCAGCTCCACATTCCTCACTTATGAAATTTCCTGGTGTGAAATCACATCAAGTCCAATTTCAGCCCCTCCTTTGGACCCAGGGAGGAGTCATGTATTCTTTGCTTCAGTGCAAGCTTGCTTAATCACATTACGGTGCCCTGTGGCTTTGCCCCAGACATTAACTTCTTGGACTCTGTTTTCTTATCCCATCTGTAAAAGGGACTCGTGAGAGCTGTTGTAACCTTAACTCAGACCCTGTGTGTGCACCAGGCAAGTGCTGTTCGTCAGAGGAAAATTTTCATACAAATGTGATCATGGGTAAAATCTTACCCTGGCTGTCACCCAATGCAAGTGGCTAGAAACCTAAAAGATGCTATTTAGGTTATTTATTTTAAAAGCTATGTCTATCTGTAATCACAAAGACTCCTTCTATCCCTTTCTCCCCAAGAAACCTCCTGTTGTGTCTCAAACTTGTATTCCTAGGATCATTATGGAGACAGTGATTCTTTGTCAATGATTCCCCTGATGAAAATTCCTTTTTCCCCCCCATCAAGTTCCCAAGTCAGGTACTGCCAGAAGCTGGTGAGTGACCATTTGCTTAATCAATAGTGAGGTCTGGAGCCAGTGGGACATTTTTCCAGAAACTGCATTGCAGTGTGTCATAGCCTGGCCTGAGCTGGTACCTCCACCTCCCCCAGGGTCGTGGCCGGGATGGGCAGAGGAGGCTGTGTGGAATACTTACTACACCCCTGGCCGACAGGAGGCTGAGCAGCGGGAGGGGCTGGCTGGGCGGGTGGCTGGACCGTGCTTCAGGGCTGGCCTTGCTGAGGGGCTTGGAACAGCGGCGGGAGTGCCTCCTTCGGGACTTCCGCCCTTCCTCGGGGGACCGGCTACGGTGCCTGCAAGGGAGGGGAGAGACACCTGAGAACAGGAAGATGGCTGGCTGGCCAGCAGGTTCTGTGAAGGATTGTGGGTGCATCTGTCCACCCACCCCCATCCATCCGTCTCCCCTTTCCTTTTCCATCTATCAATCTAACTATCCACCCATCCACTTACTCTTCCATTTGTTTAGCTGATAAATGTTTGTCTACCTGACATTCTTTTAGTAGCCATGAAGGAGAAAGACAAGGTCTGTGCGTTGATTTAGTTGTCTGTCCTGTGTCTCTGCATCTGTGACTTAATAAAGTCACACTGGAATTGACTCTCACTCCAGCTTTGACACAGTGGCAGCCGCCAAGTCCAGAGCTGCCTTCTGCAAGCTAGTTAGGCCTAGATCTGCCTTGTCTGCCGTGGATCCCAGAGGAACGGTTTCATTGGTTTATCTCCTGGCTCACTGACACGGGTGTGTGTGGACTCGGCAGACCTGTGGGCACACTGGGCCTCGAGGGTAATAAGTGCACCTCCTTCCTCTTGGGGTAGTGTTGCAGCCATTGTTTTCCCATTTTACAGATGAGGACGCTGGGGCTCAGACACCTGCCTGAGGTCGCACAGCTTGCACGTGCTAGAACTGGGGTCAGGCCAGGATTTCCTGGCAGTGCTTCTGCTCCCTGCAGAGTGTTTCCACGTCATGTCTCTCAGCTTGTTCCCATCCGATTAGAGTGCCCTGCAGCCCAGTAGGCACTGGGAGCTCAGGTGGCAACTCTGCTAGGTGACGTGGCAGCCACGCTCTCTAACAGGGACACTCATTGCTTTTGATTAAGAACTTACTCTTAGCTGACCCTCCGTTGTGTTTACAGAAGCTGGAAATTGCACAGGAGAGGAGAGGGCCCATCTTTCTCCCATGGAAAAGCTGGTGGCTTTGAACCACCTGCCTTTGGGTTGGCAGTGCAATCTGTTACCCACTAGGCCACCCAGATCCACTGACGTCAATTCAATCCTGACTCCTAACAACCTTCCATCAGTTTTTGAGGCTGTAAGTCCTCATGGAGGCAACTGCATGTCTCTCTCCCACAGAGCGGCTAGTGGATTCCAACAGCTGACTTTTTGAGTAGCAGCACGATGCACTATGGCACCAGGGCTCCTTCTCTCCCAGGCTGAGGAAGCAGAGTGCAGTGCACTGAGGCACCTCTACAGCCAGGCCTTCGTGGTCTCGACCAGGAAGGGCTGAGCCACCGGGGCCTGGCTGACCTCTCTCAGGTACATTTCACAGTTAGCTCTCTGTTTACATCACGGGGACAGATTGAACCCTCTCCCTGCCCTGGCGCCACCTCATCACAGTTGTGACAGGACATCTTGAGGGAGGGCCCCAGGGGATCACAGTGCCTGGTTCAGTGCGTTAAGCATTTGGATTTCTAAGTGAAACCATGTATGTTGGAATCCACCAGCTAGATGGGGCAGGGCGGTTGCAGTCTGTCCTAGATGTGAGTTTGGCTTTTGGTATTGAAATTATTGTTATTCTCATCCACAGAAGATAACACCCTCTCCTTGGCTGTGTGACAGAAGCCCTTGGTCAGAGTGAGATCCGCCACTTCCAGTTCCAGCTCTAACTAGTTATGTGACTAGCAAGTTCCTTAACCTTCCTGTGCCTCTCAGACTTCTCCTCTTTAAAATGGGAGTAGCAACAGGGCTGCGGAGAGGATTAATGGGAGCTGGTATGTGAAGAGCTCTGAGGGGGCATCTTGTGGTTCTATTGGTTATATCACAGTGACAACAAGTCCCTTTTCACTGGAGGGCACTGTGACGGGTGCCGAGTGGAGGCGGGAGAAGCGGCTCCAAGGAGCACAGGCTTACCTGCTCTCGCAGCTCGAGGACCGGGACTCCGAGCTCTGGGACGGCGAGTGGCAGCGATGATGGCGGTGGCGGTGAGACTTGCGGGGCCGGCTTCGGGATCTGGGGTGGGGGCAGATGGGAGGGAGCGAGTCAGAGGAGAAGAGAGGTGTTTATCTCGTGAAGCACATTTTCCTCTTGTAACCATGTCCCGTATCTCCCCTCAGTGCATCACCCCAGCTGATCTGGAGGTCCCTCCAGGGCGGTGGGGGTGACCCTGGGCCTCTCTTGCTGGTGCAGCCCACAATGAAGGAGGCAAGTGGGCACATCACCTCCCTTCACCTGAGACCAGAGTCTCCATTTAGACGGCTTCATCATCTACTAGAAGGTGAGACTCAGCCAGGTGCTGAAACTTCACATTGGCAGGGCCCGAGCTAAAGGAAGAGCCAGTTTGCTTCCATATTCACAAGGTGCCTGCTGGCTTCTGTTAATTTTTCAGGTGAAGGCGAAAATAAAGAGTTTAATAGAAAACTTCCCTGTATTTCAAAGGGAAACTCATTAGGAAGAAAAGACAGCATTTGGGGTAAACAAAACACATTAGCAGAGTAAATTAGGCCTTTGGGCTGCCAGTTTGTAACTTCAGATCTGGAAAACAAAGTCGAGATTCTTTGCATGAGATGAAAGCTTTACAGAATGGGCTTCAAATATCATTAACAATTGTGAACACAACTGCTACAGGTCAGTACCTCTATGTCCTAATGTCTCAGAAGAAGTGAAAGCACTGAGAGAGGTTTCTGAAGGGTTTATAAGGGATGGCAGTGGTTTGGGGCCAAGCCAAGCTGTTGGTGGGAGTCAGAGATGGCTCCATCAGGAGGTAACCTGATTATTCCAGTAAAGGTCTCAGGATTCAGGTAAAGTCATCTGACCATGTCCCTTTTCTGCTTAAAACCATGCCTTGTGTCAAGTCCAGGCACTGAACTTGACCCTCAGCTCCTTTAGCCCTAGCCTCACCCTCCACTTTCACTGGTGTCTGTCCTATGACAACACCAGGCTGCTCATATTCTGGTTCCACATTTCCCAGCTCAATACGCCTCTTGTTGGTGCTCATGGTGACAGAAAGCCCGTATCTAACCTAGTGGACCAGGCCCTGGGTCTGAGCATCAGTAGTGTCTTGGAAAAGTGGAAAGATCCCGTTGTTTTAGGTGACCACTGTAACGTCAGGATCCCAGAAGAGCAGAGTTTGAGAGGCACTCGTCTTACAGTCAACTACGTGATAACACTGTGGATGATCAGCACAGGGAACAGTGGCAAGGTGAACGCTCCTTGATCCAGGTTTCATAGAAGCACAGGTAAGTGTTCTGGAATTCCCATTGTCCCCAATGTCAGTTATAGTTAGCTGTGATCCACACAAAGGCTTTTGCGTGGGCCATAAAACACAAATAGACATTCTTCTGTTAGGGTTTGCTTTCAGCCAGGCTCCAGCTCCTATCACCACTGCTGTGTGTGGTGCCACGGCCTCTTCTAAACCCAGCCTGACTTTCTGGCAGTTCCTTTTCAATATATTGTTCTAGCTGGTTTTGGACAATTTTCAGAGATATTTTGCTTGTACTATTAACTATTGTTCGAGTATTTCCACACTCTGTTGGATCCCCTTTCTCAGGAATGGGAGCAAACAGGAATCTTTTCCAGTCAGTTGGCCACGTAGCACAGACTTGATTGGTGAGCACTTCCAGGGCTGCGTCTGTTAGTTGAAACATGTCCGCTGGTATCCCATCTATTCCTGGGCCTTCAGTGCAGCTTGAACTTCTTCTATGCTGCTTGCTGGATCATTCATTCAAGATTTTGCCCATAGTATCTCTCAGTATTGCAACTTGAAGTTTGAATTTGTTTTTCAGTTCTTTCTACTAGAGAAATGTTGAGTGAGTTCTTTGCACATTCCTTTATGACATTTTGCTTTGTCTTCTCGAGCTGCCCTTTAAAAATTTCTGTTCATCTCTTCCTTTATTTTGGTTTCTCAGCACTAGTGTAATTTTCAGTCTCTTTTGACATCCATTTTGGTCTTATTTATCCCTTGTCTTTGTAATGGCCTTTTGATTTTTTTTTTTAAATGATTATATCTTCGCCAAAAAAGAGCAAGGGAATACTCCATAGTTTAAAATCAAGAAAGCTGTGCGTGAGGGCTATGTCCTTTCTCCATAACTGTTCAGTGTGTATGCTGAACAAACCATTTCAGAAACTGAAATGAAGTAGAATGTGGTATCAGCATTGGAGGCAGACTCATTGACAATTTGCATTGTGCAAGACACAACCTTCTTGCTGAAAGTGAAGAGGACTTGGAACACTTGTTGCAGAATATCACAGATCACAGCCTTCAATATGGATTACATCTCAACATCAAGAAAACAAAGATTCATAACACTAGGAAGAAGACAGTATCATGACAGCTGGAGAAAAACACTGAAGTTATTAACGATTTCCTATCATTTGGATCTATAATCAACATCATCGGTGTCAGCAGTCAAGAAATGAAAAGACATACTGCACTTGGAAACTGTGCTGTCAGGGACCTCTCCAAAGTACTGAAGAGCAATGGTATCATCTTTGAGACTAAGGTACTGCTTTAAGTCATGATCATTTCAGTCACCTGTTATACACCTGAGAGAGCTGGACAATAAATAAGGATGGATTGATGCCTTTGAGTTGTGGAGTTGGAGAAGAGTGCTGAGTGTCCCATGAACTGCCAAAATAACAGGCAGATATATGTCTGAGAGAAAGTGCAGCCAGAGAGCTCCTTAGGAGAGGCTAATCTCTGGAAAAGGACGTTTGGAAAGGTCAGTGAGACAGAGAAGAATGGGGTCAAATACATCAGAGAGGTCAGGATGGCGCAGGATAGGATAGGGTTCAGATCTGTTTATAGGGTCACTTAAACCTCACCTCTGCCCTTCACCTCCTACCTTCCAGGCGAGCTGCTCTCTCTCCCAGCTCTTTATGACACCGAGTTCTCACAAGGCCCTCTCGGCTTCCTTCTGTTGCTGCCCTCAGACCCAGCACTGATCTCCCACAGGTAAGGAGGCCAAATCATTCCACTGCTCACTTATTGACAAGAAATTCCAACTACAGAATTTGGTAAAAATGCTGTTCTCTGGCGTCAAGTTGCCCCTGCAGAAGAGGCCGAAACGCTGGGTCCTGTGCTGCCATGGCGTTCCCACTGATTCTTTTGGAAACAGGTCAGCAGGCTTTTCTTGCTAGTCTTAGTCTAGAAGTTCTGCCGAAACCCATTCTCGCCTCCTATTAGCCACCGATTCTTTGTTAGGAAGGCCTGCTTCTCTGTCGCCCAACTCTGAGCCTGTTTGACCATAGCCTGCTTTCTTCTAACCCCTGTCTGAGTGATGACCCTGCCTCAGGCTCTTGGGACCCCTCTGATTGCCTGCACTGGTCCTTGTGGACACGGAGGAGACTGGTGGCTCAATGGGCTAGCACTTGGCAGTGCACACCACTCAGCAGCCCTGCGGGAGAAAGACCTGGCACTCTGCTCTTGCAGAGATTCCAGCCTAGAAAAACCTACCACATGGGGTCCCTCGGGGTCCACATCACCTCGGGGCACCCTTTGGTGCCAAGACCTCCTGACTGACTGTGGGTGAAGACACCCGCTGGGAACTCTCCCGCCACCAGCTACCTCTCTTTCCCCTGCTTTTGATCCTCACTTTAGAAGCTTCTTGGCGGGAGATAAAATATTAGTTGATTGGAAAATGGCACACTCGAACATTTGCCGGGTGTAAAGTAGGTGGGTTGTAACCAAATTTACTTTTAATTTGGCTGGGAACTGAACTCTGCAGGCAGCGCGAGCTGATTTGAATTTCTACTACTGGCTATAAACCAGGAAACAGCTGGGGTCCCGAGACTGGGGGTAAAACATCACTCAGATCTCCCCGGCAGAGGAACTGGCTGTCAGTGTGAACGCGCACACACACACATGCCCACCCTTGGTGTGCAGCGACTCCCACAGCACATGCATGCTTTTCAAACTCGAACATCACGTTCCTGCAGCCTACAATGCAAACGCACACAAGGTAGGAGCTCTGCTGGTATGATGCATTATCTATTGCACTGCTAATCAAAAGGTTGGCAGTTCGAACACACCAGCTGTTCCCGTAGAGATTTAGAGCCTTTGAAATGCAGTGCAGGGTCATCACGCAGCAGAACCGAGTCGATGGCAGTGGAAGCACGCCCAGGCACACAACCACGAATCCACCGGCTGCGCGCTTACAAAACCCTCTCCTCCTCCTTGTTCACGGGGCAGTCCCCACTTCCCCACACTGCAGTGACGCTCTACTTACTGTTTTTTGTGCCTCCTCTCATCCTTTCTCTTGCTTTTGGGGCTCGAGGAGCTAAATGAGAAATGGCCAGTTAGTGGAAAGATGTGACATTGCAGACACAGATCAAACTAAACAAGGAGTTGAGATGCTTAACAGCCTGCAGGCCCCACCCAGGTCTTCTTGGAATGGACACCCATCATCATCCGTGCCTGCAGATGCTGACCAGGCTGGTTCAGCTTTGCCAGATGACTAACAACACTGCCATTTCTCGAGGCTCTGCTGTGGGCACTTTGCTAAATACACTCACAATCTCAATTCACAGATGTGAAGACGGGACCTTGCTCACTGCTGGACAAGTGGAACAGCGATGTGGCCGCAGACCATGGGACCCAGGACTCCTGTTCAGTCAGTCGAGAAGAGGGAGAGTATCCTGGCAATATTCTGAAGGCTTGGGAAGCTCAGCCCGTGAACACTCAAGTATTGTTTATGTCTGTGTGAGGGTGTGGGCAGAATGAACACACCTGCTAGAGGTGAAGTCCCAGCCTGATTACAGTCTGGGCCTAGGGAAAAGCGAGTCCATCACATGGCATCACACCTGAAAGTGAGCCGTCGATGGCCTCTCCCTGTTTGAGACTCATCCTCTGGAATGTCCCTGGAGGATCTGAGTTCAAGTCCCAGCTCTGCTACGTAGTAGCTTGTGTGACGATGGGGACATTACCCATCCTCTCAGAGGCCTGGCTTCCTCAGCTGGGAGATCGGACAGACGCGTGAATGGATGACACTGGGGATCAGGGTGCAGTTGTTAAATGAATAAAAGCAAGGACATGCACACAGCTCTGGATGTGGTCATTGTCACTGAGGAACCCACTGTCATCTTCAGACTGCCCTGACCCTCAGCTGACAGCCACAGGCGTGAACTGTGGCGCCCACGGGAGGACTGTGGGCATGCCTGCTGCATCTGCTGCATAAGCTCAGTTTCCTCATCTGTAAAGTGGGAATGAGGACCAGACCGACTGTACAAAGCCCTTTCCATGGAGTCTCCCTCACAGCCCTGTGCAGAGTCCAGTTGACGGTGAGTTCCCCTGTTGCCAGGAGCTTTATCTGTGCTCGCCCAGTGTTGTCAATATGCTAAGTTTTGGCCTCTGTCCTATGGCTGGGTTCTGGGAGTCTTTGGCATTGAGAGACACAGATCGAGTCAAGGCTGTTTACCCAACCCTTCAGCCAGTGGGAAATACACAGAGGTGTGTAGCAGAGGTGGCAAGCCTCTCGAGAGGAACATGGCTGGGGCTGGTCCCGGAGAAAGCACGTAAAAGCTTAGAACACCCGGGACAACCAGCCCTGCGCTCTCTGGGAAGTGGGGAAACTGAGGCTCAGCAAGATGAAGGGGCATGCCCAGAGACATATCCCGAGAGGGACAGGAGGCTGAGGGCAGACCAAGCAGCCGGAGGTAGCAAGACTCTTACCTATGCCTTCTCTTCTTGGAGAATGACCTGGTTCAAGAGGAGAAGGGAAAGGAGAGAGGGAAGAAAAGAAGCCCGTGTGAGTTAGCGACCGATTGTCCTGGGATGGGGTCAGGGCGTCTCTGATCAGGCTTCTTGGAGGTGGGGCCCCCTCTCCACCACCGTGATAGGAGACTCCATCAGCTCTCCACTCCTCACAGAGACCAGTGAGGACAGAGCTGCCGGTCTTACCAAAGAGCCACAAAGCAGACATTTTGGGTTGCTAAATCTGATTTTAACATGTGAGCTTGGCTCAGACACCATAAATTTGAGCTCTCTGGTGTCTCTCATCTTCTAGAGATTTTTGGTGAGAGAAAAAAAAATACACATGCATTTGAGTGTGTGTGTATAGCAGGAGCAGTAACAGTCACACCTTTTGGACTGTGGGTCCAGTTCCTAATTAATCCTTTAACCTTTGCCCCCACCTCTCCTCTCACAAGTATTGACAGTTGTTGTACACAACTCCATCCTCTAAAACACAGTGAACCAATGAGAGTCCTTTCCTTGGGAATTTGGAATAAAGAACAAGGCTGAGAGTGAATTCTCCTATGGCTGGACCTGCAGTGTGGAGGCGGGAGCCTCACCTCGTGGACTAGGAATTGGAGGTGCACCTCTGTTGGGTTACATAAGCTCACCACATCTTGGGTATGGACCCCCCCCACCAATCAAGGGGTCCTAGCAATGCTCTCTCTTTCCCATCACATCCTCCCCAGGGCCTGAGCTACCTTCATGGGGCTCTTGTCCTTGTAACGACAGTCCTTATTACACAAAGCGCAAAGACCTAGCCATAGTCATCGTGTCAGTGAGAGGCCACGCTTCCAAATGGCCTTTGGTGCAACCCCAGGCCCTGCCTCCCACACTGCTGAGTGTCCCCAGTGGAAGAGGAGGGGGTCACAATACCTGTGTCGCTTATGCTTCTTGGAACTTTTCTTCTTCTTTTTCTTGACTGGTGATGGGCTGTATGATGGGGACCTGTGGGGAAACGGAGACACACTTCAGTTGAAGGTCAAAGCTGACTCAAGGACCCTTGCCTGCTTCACACAGGGACTTCCTTTCAGTAACACACATCTAGGGTGATACTGAGGTGGGTGCTAGCTGGCATTTGTTTTATACACTCTCATGAACTATATCCATAGTACCACCACAGACAGCTGTCAGCTTGTTGTAAGTGCCTGTCTTTCTCCTGGAGAGCACCTGGGGGATTTGAACTGCGTTTCTTTGGGTTGGCAATGCAGCTCCTTACCACTAAGCCACCAGAGCTCCCTGCAGAGGGGCCAGTTGGATTGAAATAGCTGAGCGTTCCCTTAACAGCTCAACACTTAACCACAAAGACGCCTTGGACATATCATTATAGAAAAGGCTGATTGCTGGAGGACCGGGGATGGGAGATGCGCAGTGACGTGAGGGTGAGACTGCAGACGTTCCATTTGTCGCACACAAGGTTGCCCTGGGTCACAGACCACTTGGCGGCACCTATACCTCTCTGTGCTCGTTGAGCCCCCCCCCCTTCTTAAGTAAGACAGGACCTCACCTCCTTGTAAAGACCAGGAAAGGAACTTCAGAGAAGTGAAGGGACCCGCCTAGGAATGAAACCAGCACCACACAGCTGTCCGCCTGGGGGGGGCCTAAAGATTTCATTTTAGGTCACTTGCTAAGCTGAGCATCTCTGCCCCTTTTTCCATTCTCCAGCTCTCTTCCACCCCACCTTGCTGTTTCCCTGGAAAGAGGAACCTCTCCAGGGGCTTCCGCCAGGCTGTGGTCAGCCTGTGTGCTGCCATCAAGGGGATCCCCAAGACACAGAGGCAGTGCATGATCATGAAGACCAGAGAGCCAAGCCCAGCACACTGCCTCAGAGTCATCCCATGACAGACAGTAAAACTGCCCTGCAGGGTCTCCTCAGCTGTAAATCATTCCAGAAGCAGACCACTGCATCCATCTCCCATGGCCTGGAACCACTGACCTCTCAGCTCCCAGCCAAGCACTTAGTCACTGTGCCACACGGCTCCTCCTTTCCAGGAGAACAAGGTCCCAGAAACCTCAGGATTGGGGGTGTCATCCAGAGACTGCTCTCTGCTGCCCCCTGCAGGTTGCTGTAAACACTGCCTCCAAAAGGCAGTTTCGTGGGAGTCTCCCCCAGTCCGGGTTTGCAAACACTGGGCATGCTTTTAGTACACTTAGTGGGATCCTAGTAGTACGGAATTGCACTGCCAGCGCAAAGGTATGCAGTTCGAATCCACCAGCTGCTTTGCAAAAGAAAGATGGGCTGTCTCCTTCCGGGTGATTTACTACCTCTGAAAACCAACTGGAGAGTCAGCTACGGATCAGTTCCAACTTGATGGTACACACAACAAGGGGAACCTAGAAGTAAACCTAGACACATTTAATACCAAAAACTAGTACTAAAAATTTATATTAAAATCTAAAAATCACCAAAAATGGCACACAAGGGTATGAAAGATTCTAGATGGAACCAAACGCACAGCCGCTGAGTTGATTTCAACTCCTGATGGCCCTCCTTTGTGCCTCTGATCCTTACAAGAGATGACTTCTCATCATGAACGATTATAACCTGCAAAATATCTAGTCCATTGAAAAGGCTGGGGATACGGCCTCACAGGTTCTCGCACCCCCTCTCTGAATCTTTCTTTTCTCATCTATAAAATAGGTACAAGGAAGCCTGATGATGCAATGGTCAAGCGCTCTGCTTCTGACTTAAAAGAGTGGCAGTTTGAGCCAACCCAGGTAGAAAAACCCTTGTCGTTCTTTATGACTCCCATGAAAATTACAGCCTAGAAAATTCTGTGGGCCAGTTTTACTGTGTCACATGGGGCTACTATGAATAAAAAAAAATGAACTAGGGAGTATCTAACAGCAACACCACAAAGGTCATGGTAATGCTCTCATTTAGTCTGAGCTGGGATTTGAACTAACGCCAGTGTGATTTCTACCAGGACAAGGTGCAAAGAGATGGATCCCAGAGTACTCAGCACAGAGTAAGGTCTCAAAAACCTGCACTCACTGGATAGTAATGGCCACGTTTTCTAGGAATTTGTCACTTACTTCCTGCCCGACACTGGGGCAGCTGCTTCAGCAGCCATTTTGCTATCTAATCTCCACAGTTGTTGTTGTTGTATATCATCAGGTCAGAGCTGACCCTCCGGCGAGTTTTCAAAGGTAGTTAAATCGCACGTGAGAATGCCCATCCTTCTCCTTGGAGCAGCTGGTGGATTCAAACTGTGTCCCTTTGGGATTGCAGCACAGCTTCTTGCCACTAGGCCACCAGAGCTCCCTAGGGATTTTCTCCACTGCGTGCAAGTGGAGACAGACACGGAGAGGTGAAGAGGCCTGCCCACGGTAACACAGCAGGGCAGGATTTGAACCCCGTACTGTCTGACCCCCAAACCTACATGAAGCCTGTGTTTTTCCTTCCTCTCCCCTTGACAAAGGACATCCTGCTTGGAAAGGTGGAGGGTCGGTGAAACAGAGGAAGACCCTCACCAAGACAGAGCAGCACAGTGACTAACAGCAGTGACTAACAGTGGGCTCTGCCTATAAGGGAGGATGCTGCTAGCACAGGGCAGGGCACGGTTCAGATCCACGTCCAAAGCGATGCTGGGCACCCTGGCTGACTCGACAGCACCGACCCCACCTCCCTGTCCTGCCTTACCTCCTTCTCTTCTTCCGGTTGGATTTCTTCTTTTTCTTCTTGCCCCTGGAGGAAGGTGGTGGCGTGAAGTCTTTGTCTCGGGAGGCACTGTAGGAACACAAGTCAGACGTTCATGACCAAGTCCTCCAATCCCCAGGCGGTTCAGTCCTCAAAGGACCCTGCTCCGAAGAGAGGAGTCAGGGTTCCTGGCACAGACCTAATTACCAGCTCATGAATGATTCGGCCGCACTTCAGATTAAGTGCCTCCAATCAGGCCTTGGTGCTGACCTAATGAGACAGGCCCTTCTGCGGTACCCAAACACCAATTGATTATTTAAAGCAGAGCTATGCAGGTTAACTACTCTGTAATAGATTATTGGATTTACAAATGGCCCACCTTGGTCAATAAATCACTTTTTAAATAATTAATCGGCAATCCGGTACCCCCACACCCTCCAGTTCCCCTGTATAGGATTGTCATTCCTGCTGGAAATTAATCAGAGGCGGAAAGTATGCTAAGTAGCAGCTGATGATTAGAAGTGTATTTGCTGAGGTCTAATGTAACGAGATCCATATCTTACATGGTCTCACAGAGCCTCAAAAACCTGTGCTCTTCAGGAATAATTATTTCCTGTTCAATTAAATTCAAATGCTCAGCCTGCAGTTTAAATAAGTCAAGTTATCTCCTTTTATAATTGGGGCTGGCTCCAGAGAATTGTTTCTTTTTTTTTTAAAAAAAAAAAAACACTATCCCATTGCAAAGGCAGATTGTTTGGGATTGAATAATAATAATTAAAAAGAAATGAGAATTCAAATATGCCAAGTCAGTTGAACCTCAAAGGTAAAATAGGATATTGATAATATTATTGTTGCTATTAATAACACAACTATCCTTTTATTCACCATGCATTATAAGAGGGGCTGTTCCTTGGAGAGGGTCATCATGCTTGGAAAGGTGGAACTTCAGCAAAAGAGAGGAAGACCCTCAACCAGGTGGACTGACACAGTGACTGCAGCAATGGGCTTGAGTGGGTCAGGACGGCACAGGACAGGACAGGGTTCACATCTGTTGTTCACAGGATCACTATGAGTTGTTCTCAACTCGATGGCACTTAACAACATTATAACCCAAGTATTTTGTATATTTGACAATGCACAAAAGCAATTAGAGGGTAGTGGGGCTCTGTTCTCATTTAACACGTGAGGAAGATGAAGTGTACAATGTTGAGCCAACTTGCCCACAGGCTGGAAGTGTCAGAGCTGAGATTTGAACCTGGATCGGTATGATTCCTCTCCCAGCAGCTTCCCCACACCACCAGCAGCCGCCTTAAACTTTTGTGGGCTGATCTCCTAAATTATTCAACTCCTTTCAGAGAATCATAAAATGGTGTGACGTCTAATTTCATCCCAAGAATGGAGGTCATTGTGAGTAGTAAACAGAATGTTAACAATGATAAGGCTTCTGTGTCTCCCACCAAGAAAAATTATCTATGTAGGCAGCACCAAATGAGAAGGAAATATGTACATAGCTTGGTGAAAATAAGAGGTTACACTAAGTATACAAGCAAAAAAGTACCTGTTGATAATTGTGTGTGTGCAGTACTATAGAGACGGAACCAACCCATAGCTGACCCTCCAGTGAGTTTTCAGAGGTAGTTAATCACACGGGAGGAGACTGCCCATCCTTCTCCCACAGAGCAGCTGGTGGCCTCAAACTGCATGTCTTCAGGATTGCACGCAGCTTCTTGCCACTAGGCCGCCCAAAAATATATGTGCAGGTGTTAGATATGGAGGCATATACATGTATAGGTATATACACAAATAAATCCATCTTGGAAGAAGTGCAACCAGTGTGTTTGGTTTTTTTTTTTGGATTTCCATTCATTCTTTATTGTACTTTTCTCCCTGCCCACCCCTCCTCCCCAGTTCACTGCTCTCTTTGAAAAGTAAAAGAAAAGAATCTTTCATTGTTATACAATCCCTCCCCCCAGGTCCACTCCACTATGCAGCCTTCGTTCTGGACTCCTGTCATAACAATAATACCTAATCACATATCCCTTTTAAATAGTTCTCTCTCGCATCTGTTTCAATGC